>NC_041337.1:2564028-2791528 GCF_004354835.1 Perca flavescens
TACAGGTAACGAGGTGAGGCAGGTGTATTTGATGTAGATAATTGGTTCGGATTGGGGCTGTGTCTTAAAGAAAGACTAACTGGCTTGTAGGAGCCAGAATACTTGCTGTTTGTCCAGGGGGTCAAATACTTGTTTTTCCTCATCAGATGGTTATCAATTTTAATAAATTCATATGATGTGATTTTCTGGAATTTTCTTTGGGATTCTGTCTTTCACTGTTAGAATGTACATATGATTACAATTGTAGATTTTTGCATTCTTTGTAAGTGGGCAAACCTGCAAAATCAGCAAGGGGTCAAATACTTATTTCCCCCACTGTATATATATATATATATATATATATATATATATATATATATACATATATACACATACATACATACACACACACACGCAAGAAGCGGCGGCAGATCGCTCGAAAAGAAGGGCCACCTTTGGTATAACGGCGGCGGAAGGGCGGCTGGCCCGCGGGCCGGCCTCGGAACGAAGGCGGTGCGCCGGTGTTATAGCCCTACTGGTTTCTACACTAACTGGTTTCCGTATGTTGTGTTTACCTAACAGCTGCCGATGTGGTCCGCCTGTGTCACCAGATTCGTCACATAATCACAAACATATTCCTGGTGATTCGATCTGGTGGCATAAATATAATAGTTAACACCTGAGTCGGCAGCTCTACGCAGTGATCTATCAAAGCTCTGTATGAAGCCACTTCCAGTCTCCTTTCTATCAGCTACGTCATCACCTAGGTAACAATTTGATTTGAGCTGATCTAAAACAACTGGTTACCTGGGCTTTGTTGAGGAAATACCAGATGATAGTTTTCACGTTTCTTTCCTCACATCTACGGCCATATGGACTACTAGTACTTCATCACAGCCACATACTAAGCTACACATTGTGACTGATACATAGTTTTTAACAGTAACGATAACTCGTAGTCTATTATTTGTCGATATACACAATTGTTACCACCAAGTCACAGAAAAGTGGTAGTAGGCTACATGACTCAGTTTGAATGCATGGTCTTCATGATTTACAGTCATCGTCTCTCCTTCTGTGTAACCTCTATGGTCTGGGATATAGTAGCCTAATATAGACCTCAGAATTTGCAAAATAACGGCTTGTAATGAAGTGTTAACCTACTTGAGTTTGGCCGTGAATTAAAGGAACACGCCGACTTATTGGGAATTTAGCTTATTCACCGTAAGCCCCAGAGTTAGACTAGTCCATACATACCCTTCTCATCTCCGTGCGTGCTGTAACGCTGCCTGACGGCTCCAGCATTAGCTTAGCCTAGCATAGATCCTGCGGGTAACTGGTTCCAACTAGCCTACTGCTCCAAATTGTGACAAAAGTGACAAAATAACACCAACATGTTCCTATTTACATGTTGTGATTTTTAAGTCTGGCGTGTACAAAAACAACGTAACATGAGACACAGCCATCTTCTAACAGTAAACAAACCGGGAACTATATTCTCAGACAGGCTTGCTGCGAGCATATCACTCCGCCCAAGTACTATATTCTTCCGCCTGAGAATATAGTTCCCAGTTTGTTTACAGTTAGAACACGGCTGTGTCTCATGTTACGTTGTTTTTTGTACACGCTGTGACTCTGTAAATCACAACATGTAAATAGGAACATGTTGGTGTTATTTTGTCACTTATTCGGAGCAGTAGGATTTCTGGAACCATTCACCTGCATGTTCTGTGCTGGCCTGATGCCGCTGGAGCCGTCAGACAGCATTACAGCACGCACGGAGATGAGAAGGGTATGTATGGACTTGTCTAACTCTGGTGGTTACGGTGAATAAGCTAAATTTCCAATAAGTCGGCGTGTTCCTTTAACCAAGCATGTTAATGTGTCTCAAATCGAATCATTCCATCCAAACTGATGTAAAGTTGTTCTGAAATCTAACTCTGACACAGCAAAGTAGCTATTGATATTTTTTAATGAGCTTATTCATCTTTAGTGATATGGGTTTTTCTCTGGGTTTAACCCGGTGCGCCCCTTGTGGACAAAATAAAACACCAGCATATTACAACATGAGAAACATCGCATGCCTTAATTATTACAAGCCACTTCCTACACATAGAGCTTTGATAGCTCACTGCGTAGAGCTGCCGACTCAGGTGTTAACTATTATATTTATGCCACAAGATCGAAATCAGCTCGACCCGAACTTGAATGATTATATTGTTTTTAGATCTTTTTTTTTTTTTGTAGGTGGCTGTGATGTGGCGATTACTTAGACAAACATTTTTGCGACAGTAGATCTGGGAAACGATTTGAAAATCACCAGTAATACGTTTGTGATTATGTGACGAATCTGGTGACACAGGCGGACCACATCGGCAGCTGTTAGGTAAACACAACATACGGAAACCAGTTAGTGTAGAAACCATAGACAGTACATAAAGGACCAATAGACCCCGTTGCTCTGGACGGAGACCAGTGAAGGATATTAGAAGCACTTTTCCGGTGATGGCCAGCTTTACTGCGCAGCCTCCAACTGAGAGAATGTGACGTGAGCAACGTGTCTGAAAGTGTGAAGTCTTCTGGTAGCTGTGCCAAGAGAAATCTCAATCATTCCCAATCTTCCAGATACGGAGAGTGTAGGTGGATGTAAGGAGATAACATGGGCACAGGCTAATTATTGCTAATTAACATGCTAGTTAACATTAGTAATTAAACCTAAACAGCTCATGTAAGTCTAAACTGCCTGCGAACTTCTCCTGTACTATACGGTAATTCCTCTACTTTGCGACAGTAAGTCACTTGGTTATGACCCAATCGTTAGCTTATTTTTACAAAAACGTCTGCTACGGAGCTATAACGTGAGGTACAAGGTAATGAAGCCTTTTATACATTGTCGTGTTTCTTTGGAACTAAACAACGGACAAATAGAGTCTTCAAACATTTCTGATGTAAAGTTATTCGCAGTCAAATGACGTAAAAAAAAAATGGCGGTCAGTGGAATGCTAATAGGAGGTGATGGCCAACAAAATGGCGCCATAGATGGCTCGAGTTCTGAAGCGAAGCTTACCCCCTTGGTAGAAACCAGTAGGTCTATAACACCGGCAAACGTGTTTGCGATTATGCCATTCTGACGCTTCTACTGCCTCTGGAGCACCGCCGGTGGTCCGCCGACTCATTGCTATCTGGGTATATCCATGTATAAGCTACAAACATAGCTTCTATATCCATGTATACACACACATAGCTTCTATATATTTCTATATATTTAAAATGTAAACGTGTCCCACCTGTCCCCTGGTCCGCTGACAGCTTCCTCTCAGACTTCATGTTAAAAGTTTCTCGCGGCTCTGCAACCCGTTTCAGGAAATACAACAACAACACGTTAGCAGGAGCTAGCTGCTAGCGACTAACCTTAGCTTTAGCACTCCCTGCGACATTAAAAAAAGAAAACAAACCTGTTCTGTGTAACTTTGTTTCAGCTTTTAAAACCACATCCAGCAGTTTGGGACGTTTCTTTCTAAACACTGGCGCGTTTTACTCCGCCGTATTCATACCGATGTGACACACAAACAGTTAACGTTAGTTCCGGGGACGGACGGTATTACGGGTCGTACCAACAACTTCCGGGCAGAAGTTTGTTTACTAATGTAACCGTAACCGCGGGTTTCTTCTGTTGCCTAGACTCAGGTTTGACTATAAAATAAAGAAACACGGGCGTCCAATGCCGGAACCAAGACGGCACTGCACGTCTCTCTTTATTCAACCACAACACAATCAATACAACACTTTATCCACTTCCGCTTTTCCCTTCACAATAAAAGCTCTATGGTTTACTGTCACTTCCTTTCAACCCTCCTGTTGTCCTCGGGTCAAATTTGACCCGTTTTCAAAGTTTCTGTATCAGAAATATAGGTTACTTAAAACCAAATTGCCTCAAAAATAACATGGATGGTTCCATAAAACGCTTTTTGCAAGTAAAATGAAGGAGTGGCTCACTACTCTCATTGATTTGTGGGCGTTTTATTCAACTTTATAGCGTTTGTAAAGAAATTGAAATGGTTTCAAAACAGTTTCCTGACTAAAACGCTGACATATACCAGTCTGTGATCCACTCCACATCCTCGGATTTTAATTGTTAGTCAAAATAATTCATAATTTGTGCTTTTTTTAAACTCAGAAAGTAGGTATAAGTTAATATTAATGAGGTTTATTTACCATGAATTCCAGAAATAAGTGTAACACTAGTGGTAATAGGTTGGAATGAAGTTTGCTAAGAAGATGTAACACAGAATGGGGTGATCATTTATACTTTAGACAAAAAAGGAGGACAACACATGGGTTAACCTTCAACTGAGAGGTAACACATTAAAATACCTTACACTTAAACGACATTTAAGCTCTTCTGTGTTTAAATAAATAATGTTACAGCTGTAACGCTGCTAGAATCAGATATCTAATTAAAATATCAGGAACAGAATGAATACATGACCAAATTATTTCATTAAGGAAATGATGGAATAGTAACTGGATCAATTGATTGATAGGCAAATGTTTTTTTGGGGGGGATTTTGATGGTGTTTTCAGCTATAGGGTTGGGTGGTTGCATATTGAGAAAGGACAGATTGACAACACTTTGATAATGGTTATTAAAATGACTGCTTTACTTCTAAATATCTACAGGCCACCTAAATACTGTGCAAACTTCTTTGACGACTTTACTGAACTGTTGTCTATAATCTGTATTAACTTTGACCGTGTAATTATTGCTGGTGATTTCAACATTCATGTTGACAACCCCCAGGACCGAGGGACCAAAGAACTGTGTTGTGTTTTTGAGAGCTATGGACTGACTCAGCATGTGACCCAGCCCACGCACAATAAGGGGCACACTCTGGACTTGATTATCTCCAAGGGTCTGAACATTTCCAAGGTTGTGGTGACTGATGTTGCTCTCTCTGATCATTCCTGTGTTTTCTTTAACGGCACTATCTCTCTGCCCAAAAGTGTTCAAACAAAGTTAATCAGAAAACGGTATATCACTGAAAACACCAGGGAATCATTCATTCAGCTTTTCTCCTCTACACCCACCCTCACTGGGGCCTCAGTCACTGAGCTTGTAGATAATTTCAACTGTAAAATTACGAATGTTATTGATGCTATTGCTCCCACTAAGGTCAAAGCTGTCTCTGGTAAGGAAAGATCTCCATGGAGAAATTTTATAGTTGTGAGAACAGAAAAAAGAGTGTCGAAAAGCTGAAGGCAGTTGGCGAAAATCTAATCTCCAGGTCCATTATAAAACTTATAAAGAGAGACTTCGCATTTATAATATGGAACTAAGGAATGCAAGGCGGTCCTTTTTCTCTGACATTATTGCCAGAAACAATAATAATTCACGTGCTTTGTTTGCTACTGTTGATAAATTAACAAACCCTCCAGTACCAGTAGCATCTGAACTGTTGTCTACCGAGGCTTGCAATGACTTTGCCTCCTTCTTCACAGACAAAATTCAGAAAATTAGACAAACAGTCAGTGCTTCCATATCAAGTACAGGATATGTGTTGTCACAGTGTGCACGCAAAACAAATTCCAACATGACACAATTTCATACGATCAACCTTAAAAACCTGGAGACATTATACAACATCTGAAAACCTCCTCCTGTTGCCTTGATATTCTACCAACGGGCGTTTTCAAAAATGTTTCGAATTGTTTGGCTTCTGATCTTCTACAGATTGTAAACACATCTCTGCTCTCAGGTATCTTCCCACAGGCCCTGAAAACGGAAGTCATCAAGCCACTCCTAAAAAAGAACAATCTAGACATGACACTAATGAGCAACTATAGGCCAATATCAAACCTTCCATTTTTAAGTAAAATCATAGAAAAAGTGGTTTTTCAACAACTCAACCTTTTGTTATCGCTAAACAACAGTTTTGATGCCTTCCAGTCAGGTTTTCAACCACACCACAGCACTGAGACAGCTCTTGTTAAAGTCTTTAATGACATCCACTTAAACACAGATAGGGGCAAAATTTCAGTCTTAGTATTTTTTGATCTCAGTGCTGCATTTGATACGGTAGACCATGACATATTGCTTGACCGATTGGAAAACTGGGTTGGTCTTTCTGGCTCAGTACTAAAGTGGTTTGAATCCTATTTAAAGAATAGGGACTACTTTGTGTCTATAGGTAATTATACATCTGAGCATACAAATATGACGTGCGGAGCTCCCCAAGGCTCTGTTCTGGGGCCTCTTCTGTTCAACATCTACATGCTTCCACTGGCTCAGATTATGGAAAACAACAAAATAAGTTACCATAGTTATGCGGATGACACACAAATTTACATAACCTTATCGTCAGGGAACTATAGCCCAATACAACAATTAATTATGTGCATTGAACAGATTAATGATTGGATGTGCCAGAACTTTCTTAAATTAAATGAAGAAAAAACAGAGGTGGTTGTTTTTGGAGCAAAAGAGGAACAATTGAAAGTCAGCGCTCAGCTTCAAATGACAATGTTAAAAACAACAGACAAAGCAAGAAATCTTGGTGTAGTCATGGACTCCGACCTGAATTTTAAAAGTCACATTAACATAATTAAAAAATCAGCCTATTATCACCTTAAAAATATATCAAGGGTTAAAGGGCTTATGTCTCAGCAGGATCTGGAAAAACTTGTCCATGCTTTTATCTTCAGTAGACTTGACTACTGTAACGGTGTCTTTACAGGTCTCCCTAAAACATCAATCAGACAGCTGCAGCTGATTCATAACGCTGCTGCTCGAGTCCTCACTAAAACCAAGAAAGTGGATCACATCACTCCAGTACTGAAGTCTCTACACTGGCTTCCAGTGCCTCAAAGAATTGATTTCAAAATACTTTTACTGGTTTATAAATCACTAAACGGTTTAGGGCCAAAATACATTTCTGATCTGCTACTACATTATGACCCACCCAGACCTCTCAGGTGGTCTGGGACAGGTCTACTTGTTGTCCCCAGAGTCAAAACTAAACAGGGGGAAGCAGCGTTCAGTTTTTATGCTCCACATATCTGGAACAAACTCCCAGAAACCTGTAGGTCCGCTGCAACTTTCAGTTCTTTTAAATCTAAGCTAAAGACCTATCTTTTTGATGTTGCTTTTCTTTAAATAATCTATTTTATTAACTTTAATTTCTTATACTGCACTGTAACTTTTATTCTTATACTGCACTATCAATTTTATTCTTGTCTTTTAATGTTTTTAATTTATTATTGTTTTTTAATTGTTTTCTAACTGCTCTTTAATGTTTTATGTAAAGCACTTTGAATTGCCCTGTTGCTGAAATGTGCTATATAAATAAAGCTGCCTTGCCTTGCTTTCTGTCTTCACATGTAGCCGTTGGTGATGTCTGAATGAAGCCGTATGAAGCTCAGACACAGAGACACCTGCTGGTTTCTAAAACACACAGCAGCCGATCAACACCATCAAACTTCCCCTGCTGATTATGGACATTAAGACATATTTTTTTTTTCTATTTTAGTTCTCTGAAATGTCTGTGTTTAAATATGTAAATTATGCATTATCTAATGCTACTATAATATATATATATATATATATATATATATATATATAACATAATGTTCTTTCTACCAGTCTGAAAGAAGACATGTTGTGGAATAGAAATAGATTGGAAAATGATCCCACGTTTTTATGTTTAAAAAAAAGGATCTTACTCTTTAACAGAAAGGTCGAACTCCTTAGAAGTCCTTTCCATAATTTTGTCAGACACTTAGAATAATAATCTGAGTCTGTCAGCGGCAAAACAAGCACTTTTGTGAAGGTAAATACAAGCTGGACAATTGTCCTATTAACTTACATTGTAGCTTGTCGGCAAACTAGTAATCCATGCGTCTGTACTTAGGTTTGTTTCTAACTGTTTTAACAGTTTCATGACTGGGAATCCAGTACCCATAGGTGGTTTTCTTTCCGGGTTTGGCTCACGTTATTGTTGTCTAGTTTAGTGTCAGATTGTCATAACAGACATTACTGTTTTGGTTAATATTTTATTTGTCATAACACAAACAACACAAACAATGGCAACTTTGCATTTAAAGTAATTTACCAAATGACACTTAATGACAACAAACATTTATAAAGAGCCCTTCGTGTTTATGACAGTGTCAAATCAGACTTATGCACATTTCGCAAAATAAAAAGTTATCTTTTGATGTATTGTTATATTATTACAAGCACTACCATAGTTCCACTCACCGGTGCCTGGGTGTCAAAAAACTTGCCAATTAAGTGTTGACCGTGCAAGACTTAAGTGTCTTGCAGCCAAGTCTTTTCCCACACTCAGAGCTCCTTAACAGTTTTTACCCAGCAGTATCAGTCGTACGACTTACCAGGACTTCAGTATTTTTCAGAGTTTAAAGCTGACTGAGGTTATCTGGTCTCCTTCCAATCATCATCAGTTTCTTGTTTGAAAGGTTTTCTCTAAAAAAGCCAACACATCTATGACTTTTGAGCGTTGTACGCCAGGCAAATCTTTTGTTACAAACACTGCAGGTCAATCGTTTGTCTCCTGTGTGAGTCATCACATGTCTCTTCAGACCTTCATTTCCTTTGGCCAAATCTGTTCCCACACTCAGAGCAGCTGAATGTTTTCTTACGTCTTGAATCATGTTTCAGAGAGTTTAAAGGGGGTTCTCTGGTCTCCTTCCAATCAGCACTGTCATCAGTCTCAGGTTTAGAAGAGTCTCCAGTCTGGTCTTCAGTCTCTGGTTGTAAAAGTGGATGTGAGTTCTTGTTTGATTCTGGTCCTCCATACTCCTCTCTATCAGCTTCTGTCCAGGGTTTCACAATCCAGCGCACGTTCGCATTAAAGAGGCGGTGATTGCACAGCATGATCGATCGCAAACATCTACCAGAGCCACATATTTTACATAAGAAGAGCAAACTATAATTCAACATAAATATGAAGAACACAGACACGGTTTTACAGGCAAAACGCAATACAGTCGCGGCTTCCTAAAACAGGAAGGAAAGCTGGCAAAAAAATAGCCGACGCTGTAAATGCGTAAATTACAACGCTTATCATCAACCCATCAGTCAGGCACAAGATCTGACCATAATTACACTTGTGCTTTCCATAAACTGTCGTTGCTTTAGCCTATTATATTATCAGTTGCAACCCTGGCAGTGGAAAGCGATCGCAAGAGCAAATAAAAAATATTAAAACATAATTCAAACCGATGTGTGGAATTGGCAACACACGGCTCAACAAGCTGACAAATAGCCTATACATAAGAGCGCTGCTCTCTCTCTCGGTGCACCGAACTCCACCGGATCTTCTAAGAACGGTGACGCCGTTATCAATCGAGTATTGATTGGTCAGTAGGCGCTGCTTTTACACTGGTTGATCTCTAATCCCCAACATCAGTTACCATGGTGATTGAAGCAGGTAACAAATGATCCACCGTCGTGATACACAAAACCCTGGGTTGAACCTGAAGTTACCACGTTAACGCCAAATCTTGGTTCGTAGTAACACTCTGGGTGTTTTTGCATTTCTTTAAACCAATCACAACGGTCTTGGATCTCCGGAGGCAGCAACGTTGGCTCTGCTAAAAAGTCTCGGGAAGGAACTTGTTTTGGTGGAACATTTGCATCCCGCAAAAGAAAAACGCCACATACAATATTATATGAAGTTAACTGTTGACACAATACACTAACGTGAACTTCTCTGTATAATTACAGGAAACCAGTGATCTGCTTATAATTTAAAGTGCTTTCAGATCAACTCTTCTCTGTGCTTGGACCTTAGTCGAGGTTTTATCCTTATTCCAACTATTCTTACTAATTCACCTTCTACTTTTTACATTGAAGATAGCAATCCAGTTTAGTTAAATATATGTACAAAATAAAATATATACAGTTGTGGTAATGATAAGTGACTTCTGGGAATACAAAACATAACTGAGGTGAATAGATAATAACATAATAGAAAAGCTGTATGGCCCTAATCACAGAACATTCATCCGTTAATCACGCGTCAAAAAATGTGTGCTATATAAAGAAATTTGCGATCTCAGATTAACTCACAAGTTGCAGCTCTGAAATACAGATTAATTGTTACACAGCTTGTTAAACTGTCATCACTCATCTGACAGAAAGTTGGAATCATCTTTCGGCTCCTTTGTGAATGTTAGCCTACTGTGCGTTTTTGTTGCTCTCCTGTCCCTTACAGGAAGTACATCCTTTCATATTCTCCAAAAATTTCTTGTCTTGGTCTGATAAACCTGACAAGAAGCGTCGTTCTTGTGGAGTTTCATGTGACACAATAACTTTTTCCTCTCCGAATATCAGCTCCCGCAAAGCGTGCAGCCGAGCAGCTTGTCCTCCGTGTGAATGATCATGTGCACCTTCAGATTTGGCCTGTTGTTGAATCTTATCCCACACTGAGAGCAGCTATATTTCATACCACCGACCGAGACAGACCTGTCTTCGGTCTCTGGTTGTGAAAATGTCTGTAGATGTGTTTCTGGTCCTCCACAGTCCTCTCCTTCAGCTTCTGATTCCGTGTCTTCAGCTGCCTCTCTGTTCTCCTCAGTTTGACTCTGACGGCCGACACACTGATGGTTCCTGAGCTGTTTGTACCAGGTGAAGCTTTGGTCACAAACGCTGCAGCTGAACAGAATCTTCTTTTTAATCGTGTAAGACTTAAGTGTCTTGCAGCCAAATCTTTTCCCACACTCGGAGCCCCTTAACAGTTTTTTCCATCGTACGACTTACCGGGACTATTTTTCAGAGAGTTTAAAGCTGACTGAGGTTCTCTGGTCTCCTTCCAATCAGCACTGTCACAAGTCTCAGGATCAGTGGATGTGAGTTCCTGGCTGGTTCTGGTCCTCCACAGTCCTCTCCATCAGCTTCTGTTTCCATCTGACCAACACATTTATGTGTTTTGACATCAAAACGCCAGGCAAATCTTTTCTTACAAACACTGCAGCTGAATTGTTTCTCTCCTGTGTGGATTCTCATGTGTGACCGTAAACTTCTTCTCCGTGTAAAAGATTTTTTACAAACTGAGCAGCTAAAAGGTTTTTCTCCTGTGTGAGTTCTCATGTGGTTCTTCAGGGTTCCACTTTCAGAGAAAGCTTTACCACACTCAGAGCAGCTAAAAGGCTTCTCTCCTGTGTGGACTCTCATGTGTTGTTCTAGATGTCCTCTCCGTGTAAAAGATTTTTTACAAACTGAGCAGCTAAAAGGTTTTTCTCCTGTGTGGATTCTCATGTGTTGTTGTAGATGTCCTCTCTGTGTAAAAGATTTCTTACAGACTGAACAGCTGAAAGATTTTTCTACAGTATGAGTTATCATGTGTCTCTTCAGGTTTCCATTATAACTGAAAGCTTTATCACACTCAGAGCAGCTAAAAGGTTTTTCTCCTGTTTGGATTCTCATGTGTTTCTTCAGATGTGACTTCAAGCTGAATGTTTTCTTACGTCTTGAATCATGTTTCAGAGAGTTTAAAGCTGACTGAGGTTCTCTGGTCTCCTTCCAATCAGCACTGTCATCAGTCTCAGGTTCAGAAGAGTCTCCAGTCTGGTCTTCAGTCTCTGGTTGTAAAAGTGGATGTGAGTTCCTGGCTGGTTCTGGTCCTCCACAGTCCTCTCCATCAGCTTCTGTTTCCATGTGTTGAGTTTGTCTTTGATGAAGCTGTGAGGACTGAGCTTCCTCTTCATCATCTTCACTCTTCAAAAGGACAGGAGTGAATGGGAACTTGGTGATATCAGCCTCCTCCAGCCCTTGAAGCTGCTCTCCCTCCTGACTGCTCCACAGTTTCTCCTGTTCCTCTTTAATGGGTGGGGGCTCTGGCTCCTGCTGGTCCACACTGGAGCTACACTCCTGCTGCTCCTCTTCACCAACAATCACTTCCAGAATGTCTGGAGGTAAAGCTGAAACACAGACAGACATACATTAAATATAGGGCTGGGGGTAAACAATTATTTATTAAATGATTAATTGGGCAATTATTTTATCGATTAGTCAACTAATCTAACGACTAATTGGACGATTAATATAACGATTATTTTTCTGTTGCTGTATCTCAAATAAATACCAAAAAAGTCTTAAGAATATGCTTTTGAAGGAACACGCCAACTTATTGGGAATTTAGCTTATTCACCGTAACCCCCAGAGTTAGACAAGTCCATACATACCCTTCTCATCTCCGTGCGTGCTGTAATGCTGTCTGACGGCTCCAGCAGCATCAGCCCATCACAGAACATGCAGGTGAATGGTTCCAGTAATCCTACTGCTCCGAATAAGTGACAAAATAACGCCAACATGTTCCTATTTACATGTTGTGATTTACAGAGTCACAGCGTGTACAAAAAACAACGTAACATGAGACACAGCTGTCTTCTAACTGTAAACAAACCGGGAACTATATTCTCAGGCGGAAGAATATAGTACTTGGGCGGACTGATATGCTCGCAGCAAGCCTGTCTGAGAATATAGTTCCCGGTTTGTTTACAGTTAGAAGACGGCTGTGTCTCATGTTACATTGTTTTTTGTACACGCTGTGACTCTATAAATCACAACATGTAAATAGGAACATGTTGGCGTTATTTTGTCACTTTTGTCACAATTTGGAGCAGTAGGCTAGTTGGAACCAGTTACCTGCAGGATCTGTGCTAGGCTAAGCTAATGCTGGAGCCATCAGACAGAGTTACAGCACACACGGAGATGAGAAGGGTATGTATCGACTTGTCTTACTCTGGGGGTTACGGTGAATAAGCTAAATTCCCAATAAGTCGGCGTGTTCCTTTAAACAACAGTTTTGCACAGCAAAAAATATTCTGCTTTACACAAAATAAAATAAATACAATTATTTTACTGTTATAGAAAATGAAAGGCCAGCCTGTTTACTCTTTTACAGTACCAACATAACTCCCTTGTTCAAAAAAATTCAAAAGTTGTAGTGCAAAAATAATAGACATTCCTGAGAATGTTTAACACAACATAAAACTTTAGTGGTGCTAGGCTAATCAATGCATTTTTGCTCTCTGTGCAGTTTGTTCGTGTTAGCTACTATCGATAGCTGTGTTCTGCAGCCGTAAACTAGCTACCATTCAAGCCAACATTAGATGATAACGAACGTTAGCTAAACACAGTTGTCTAGGCGCCAGTTATTGCAAAGTAAAAAGCGTACGGATCAGATACTTCAATACAGCTCTATCCTTCACCTACAAAGATTCTCCCAGCATCTGGTCCCGCTAAGTTAGAATACTGTCTTATTTATAAAATTCTGTCTATCCTCTGGTGGTGCTGTCATCAGTTTGGATATAGTCCAGATCTTCTGGCTCCAGCCAGCTAACGATATGTAACACTGCATGAAAACATGACCTTGACTTCTTCCATTCTCAGCTCAAAAAGACAATCGCTATTGTTGGATTTGAACACCTGTGTGTTTTTAATCTCCTGCAAGCTTAAGGAGTTCATGAGAGCCGAGGTCATTTCCATACTCTGTGTCACAAATCACGCGCTTGCGAAACACTGACCATTGTTGCCCCGTTTCCCTCCCGATCAGAGAAGACCTTTTTCAGGCAATATCTCACACTCCCTTTATAATGTCTTATCACTGTAAAGGGGTGATAGAATACAAAACTGATTTTACTCTGTCATAGTTGAATAATGACAGTTTGGTGGGTAGAAGCTCAAAATCCCACTGACACCCCTTTACTATGAAAATCTCATATTTTGAAACTGCCGCTGAAAATGGGCGAATCCCAACAAAGCTGGAAGTTGACGTCAACCTCCCAAAAACCGGAACGTCAACCTCCCAAAAAACGCCCCAACATATACATAGGCTACACAACTGACCTGAGATCAGGTGGTCTTCTGAATCTAGCTAGGTCACGCAGATCTCTGCTATTCCATTACAAAATTCACTTCTGAAACTTTTTTATGCGAGAAATCAACTATGTAATGCTCAAATATGGGCTGCTTTACGAAAATGGATGGCTAATTGCAAATTTTGTCCGACTGTGTGTCGGAGTTCAGCGCCGGTACTGCCTGTGTTGCTGCCTCGCCGCCCAGCCTGCCTTCCTTCCCAGACCCCGGCCTGCTATGAGGTACTTGGAGCTCCGTCACGACTGGCAGCCCATAGCACTCCATACCCGCGCAAAGTCACCGTCTCTTGGGGTAATAGACAACTAAATGCCCCTGCTCTGACAGAGCTCCAGGGACTGCAGCTCCCCTCTTCCTGCTAGCTAAATGTCCGGTGTGTGAGTGAGAGCGTGGTCAGCGAGCTTGTTACACCAGCAATCTCTTACCACAGGTTTCAGTTAATATTTTAATGTGTGTAATTATAATGTGTTGAGTTATTTAAACAAACGATTGGGGAAATAGACGCCGCTTGTCCGCGAGTCTCATTGATAGAGCCTGCATTTGGATGGAACTCTATCAACGAGAGCTAGCTAACCTCCTCTTAGAATTCCTCTGAAATTCACAAATATTCATTAACTTGAAATCGGTCACCGCTGTTAGCTTTATAAGACATTTAGGTAGATGTTGTATACATGGCGTGACGAAATTCAAACTGTAAATATACTCGAATTACACCGAAAATGAAGCTAACTATCTGTGATTTGTAGCTACACAGGTAGCTAGGATTGAAGGGACAGTTGCAGCTAACGAAAGCCCTAATCTTCACAAATATTAATTAATTTGAAATCGGACACCGTTGTTAGCTTTATAAGACATTTAGCTAGATGTTGTATACGTGGCGTGACGAAATTCAAACTGTAAATATACTTGAATTACGCCGAAAATGAAGCTAACTATCCGTGATTTGTAGCTACACAGGTAGCTAGGATTGAAGGGACAGTTGCAGCTAACGAAAGCCCTAATCTTCACAAATATACATTAATTTGAAATCGGACACCGTTGTTAGCTTTCTACGACATTTAGCTAGATGTTGTATACGTGGCGTGACAAAATTCAAACTGTAAATATACTCGAATTACGCCGAAAATGAAGCTGACTATCTATTTGTAGCTAAGAATCACGGGTTACATCCAGCCGCAGGCTCTATCAATGAGACTCGCGGACAAGCGGAGTTTATTTCCCCAATCGTTTGTTTAAATAACTCAAGTTGCAGGCCCTGGAGCTCTGTCAGGGCAGCAGCGTTTGGTTGTCCATTAGCGCAAAAAAAACGGTGACTTTGCGCAGGTATGGAGTGCTGTGGGCTGCCAGGCGTGACGGAGCTCCAAGTACCTCATAGCAGGCCGGGGTCTGTGGAGGAAGGCTGGCCGTGCAGCGAGGCAGCAACACAGGCAGCACCGGTCTTACCAAATTTGCAATTGGCCATACATTTTCGTAAAACGGCCCATATTTGAGCTTTATATAGTTGATTTCTTGCTAAAAAAAGTCTCAGAAGTCAATTTAATATAAACAATGTATAACTTTGCAGTGTCTGAAATATGAGACCTGCTGTCGAGTCTCCCATGTGTTTCTATGTAGTTTGCTCAAACCAATCAGCACGTAGCTCATTCTGAATATTCATGAGCATACCATATTTGAAAGAAAAGCTCTTGTTCCAAATAGAGCCATATTCACAGGGTAGTTAAGGGCCTAATAAAATAGCATTCGGGCAATTTTCAGCCCAACCAATGTTAAATAACCTATTAGAAGACCTTAAGGAACAGTGTAAAATACCCTATATAATCATTCTATCACCCCTTTAAAGGTCCCATGGCATGAAAATTTCACTTTATGAGGTTTTTTAACATTAATATGAGTTCCCCGAGCCAGTCTATGGTCCCCCAGTGGCTAGAAATGGCGATAGGTGTAAACCGAGCCCTGGGTATCCTGCTCTGCCTTTGAGAAAAGGAAAGCTCAGATGAGCCGTTTTGGAATCTGCTTGTTATGAGGTCATAACAAGCAAGGTTACCTCCCCTTTCTCTGCTTTGCCCGCCCAGAGAATTTGGCCAACCCATGAGAGAGAGACATCATGGCTTTCAAACGAGAAAAGTGGCAGTTGGTCAAGGCCACACCCCCACCCTCCACCTTGTCCCTCCCTCTTTCATCCTCAATAGACACAGAAATGGCACATTCTAAGTAAAGCTCATTGTGGGACTGGCTCTAGTGGCTGTAATTCTGCACTTAAGCTGAATTTCGGGAAAGAGACTTCAGATACAGTATTAGGGGACCACTAAAGGTCTAAAAGCATCCAAAGAGCACCATGTCATGGGACCTTTAAAACCAGATGGTCTCTCATATCCCAGGGAAACGGGGGCAACAAAGCCAGCTTCATGAACTCTACAAACCTATTATTTTACACACAAAATATATTGAATGAAATGAAATGTTGAGGTACTTGTACGTTACTTGAGTCTTTTTTTTTCATGCCACTGGTATTAGTACTTTAACTGCAGTAAAGGGTCTGAATACTTCTTCCAGAAGTGAATCTAGGACAGCGGATGTTTTTCTTGCAGCTGAAGGACTGGGAGGATAAAGTTCGCACAACGACGCTGAAGTTGGCATCCGATTCGCAGCTTCCGATTTGGCAGTTAAGGGGAAATTTAAGGGGAACTTAAACTGTCCGATACATTGCTAATGGCGTTTTTCCATTACATGGTACCTGCTCGACTCGCCTCGACTCTACTCGACTCGCTGTGCGTCCATTTTCCATTGCAGATTTTAGTATCGCCTCAGCGTGGCTGGTCGTCATAGCGACTGCCGTGGGCGTGGCTTAGTAGCTTGCCATTCCCATTGACATATCCCCGACGCATTTCCTGGTTCTCCGTCTCCGTAAACAACATGATATCAAAGAGATAGTTAACGTTTACTGCTCCAGATTTCCCACCGTGGTCACATATATATGACTCTAGAGTCGCTACTCGCTTTGTTTCTCTCACATATATGACTCTAGGGTCGCTACTCGCTGCGGAGATAATCGCCGTCACTCTCTCACTTCTCCCTCGCTCACTAGCTCCCCACACACACACATACGGCGACTTGACACACACACATCACACATGCACACACCAGCGCACCAGTATAACCATCAGGCCACATGTATGCTACGGAGAGAGCTCTGCGTGGAGCCTCCGGCAGCAAAAAAACACCGCTGGCTAAACTATTTGAAAATGCCGTCTCTCGCTAGCAATGCAGTGATCAGTGACGATTCTTTCCGACCAATCAGCAGCTTGCAGGGTTTCACGTCACCTTCTCGGCTCGCCTCAGCTCGCTTGGAACCTCGACTGAGCAGGTACTAAAAAAAGTACCTGTTAGCAGGTACCAGGTACTTTTTTTCGTAATGGAAAACCAAAAAAGGCGAGTAGAGTCCAGGCGAGGCAAGTAGGTACAATGTAATGGAAAAGCGCCATTAGTGACTGATCCTCTGTTTTTTTAACCTCTTACTGTATTGAATGAGTGTTAGTCATTAAGGTAAATTATTAATTATGTCTAAAACACACTTTTAGATTTGTGAAAGCTTTATTGTCTTTATGAGAACACAATAAAGGGAGATTTCAACGTTTGTTTTCATATATAGACCACATTGGACCAGGTCCAGATTCAAAACCACAATGACAGTTTTAAGTTCCCCTTAAATTTCCCCTTAACTGCCGAATCGGAAGCTGCGAATCGGATGCCAACTTCAGCGTCTTCAGGAGCTAGCTGCATGCGGCTAACAGGCTAACGTTAGCTTAGCGTGATTATGAGAGCAGTTAGATTGTCAGACTAACCTTCTCCCCGCAGCTTGGTCTCCTCCGTGTGTTCCCGGTGTTGCTCCATCTCTGATGAACAGACTAAGAAACGCTGTTTGGGATTCCCTGTTCTGGATTCAGCTAACGGCTTCTCTCCTCACTGCTCCCGCTGCTCAGCACGGGCAAACAACAACAAACACCACTTCCGGGGGGACCGCTGTCAAAATAAAAGCCTCATTATTCTATTTTCACTTTTTTATGTTGATTTCTTTCATGAGGATATATTTTGTTACCTTTAAAAAACCCTGTTTTACCAAAGATTATTAGAAAAACTGATGGATTGATGTATATTTATTTAGATATGTTTATAGCCTTTGTTTGATAACCTACATTTGATGTATTACTTGAGTTGAACACACACATACATACACACACACACACACACACAAACACACGTGCACACAAACGCACACACACACACACTCACACACACGCCCACACACGCACACGCACACACACACACGCACGCACACAAACACACATGCACACGCAAACACATACTTCTAGTTTGACTTAGTTAATGTCTTATAAGAGAACTAAGATAACTTCTGTAGCTTCATTACAGATGTTTGATTAAAGAGGCGCTATGCAGTTTTGGCCATTTCGCTTTTTGCTCGCAGGTTTCTCTATAGAGCTCCCCCTACAGCTTCAGAATAGATATTTGGCAGCTCCTATGTTTACTTGTGTCTGACTCGTCTCTCGGTCAGTCTGCTGTTTCCTCTTTCTCTGTTCCTCCGACAATGGTTTCCTAGCTTTCTGCTTCTTTTTTGCCGGCTCAGCCATGACGATAGTGTGAAACACTCCATCGCTATCTTGTTAGCTGGTTCCTGAAGGGTGTGCAGTGCCGTGAAGCAATTCAATACATTGTGAGGCCTGATATCTATATTTTTCCGCTCAAAGGCGCTAGGGGGGGAGCTAGGGGACCACCATTCAACTCGAAAAAAGTCCTATAACCATTCCAATGACTCAGAAGCTGTTCAGTTAAGGTAAATTAAGCTAAAAAAAAAAAAAGCTGCATAATTTCCCTTTAATCGTTTATTTTCCTGCATGTTTTTCAGAGGAAATCTGGAACACTTCCGGACATTTATTTTGAAACTCGTCAACTAATCTGCACCGAAAGTCTTTACTGCAGCTAACTTCACACTTTGAACAAGATGGCGTCTAGCGGAAAGGTGTGTTAGCAGTGTCTTTTTGTTGTGTTGAGAAAGTGGTAAAATGTGTAAAGTCCAGATGCTGAGAGCGTTGGTGGAGCAGCGACTAACTGCGGCTGCTGAAGAGATATTTGGGCTGTTTGAAAGAACGATAGCAGAGTACGAGGAGGAACTTTGTCGTTCAAAAGAGGAGAACGAGCGACAACGGGAGCTACTGGACGCTGTTTTCAACCCTCAGCTTCGGCTACACAGAGCAGGTTTGGTCATTAAACCTTCACTTGATCTTTCTCTCCTTCCTGTGATCTTTTTTCTCAGCAACGATATCACAGGAAGAATTTAAATATGTATTTGTTCTTAAGATCTATTGTAATCTTCGCTCTTTAACAGGCCTTCGCCAAACCCACCAGACTCCATGTTAATAATCAGTACTTTTATAATTGTAAAACACACTGCATTCAAAGTGGACAGAAACAAAATAAAACTATCAAACGCCGTCTTGGTTTGTCTTTTCACTGTTCCAACAATCACCACTCTGGTTTGGTTGAAATTAACCCTTAATTCACCCATGTACATGTGGAAATATGCTGGCTCTATACGCTAAAAGTACTGATTATTTACATGGAGTATGGTGGGGGTGGTGGTGATGGTGATTTCGGGGCTGTTTTCTAGATGAACAAAGGTTCTTATTCAATAGGTAAACCCTTAGGTCTGTATAGGTGATGGTTACATAGTAGTAATGTACACATTGGGGTGTTGGTATGAACACACTGTATGGTTATTTGCTATTTACTGATTGATCCTTAACGCACAGTGTTGCAACCACTGAGGTTTAGAGGTGTCTAGTTGAAGGAAATCTGAGTGTTTGTAGGTCTATAACAAGAACAAATACAAGATACAAAAACATAATGAGAATTCAAGTAACCATATACTTAGCTTAAAGGGGTGATAGAATGCAAAACCGATTTTACCTTGTCATAGTTGAATAACGACAGTTTGGAGGGTAAATAGGACATACATAGAACCTCAAAATCCCATTGACACCCCTTTCCTTTGCAAATCTCACAATTTGAAACTGCCTCTGAAAACGGGCAAATCTGAACAAAGCTGGAAGTTGACGTCAACCTCCCAAATCCTCCTCATTTGGCTCAACCTTCTATCTTTGTAACGCCCCCAAATTTACATAGGCCACTAACTGATCTGAGGTCAGTTAGTCTTTGAAATCTAGGTCGTGCAGATCTGCTATTCCATTACAAAATAGTGATAGAACAACCAACTCTTTTACGAGAGTCAGTTCAACCAGACGGTCGTTGGTTGGCCTACCGAGTTAATAGATTCGGTCACCGGTTCGCGTTCCCTCTGCGGCGGCGGGGGGGGTGATCGCGTTTAACTTTACATAACTATCAAGATAACATGTATGTAATATAAGCCTAATACTTTCCCCTTGGTAATGTAGCATATGAATTTCCATGAACACAATTCTAAAATGCATGAGAAATAAAGGCTTCTGCTATCAGTTGATAAGTCAAACTTGCCGAGAACCTAAACCCCCGTTTGAATATAGACTCACGCAGTACCCTCGGTTACGGTCCTTACGGTCTCGTTCAGTAGCCTGGTGCGCGGTCTCCTTGTGACAGACAGCCTAGCCTAGCTACCATGTAGCAACATTCACTTCTCTAACATTTAATTTAACATAACTACCAAAATAACATTTGTGTATTTGTATGTGATGTACTGTACTTCCCCATTGATAATGTGTGAATTGCCGTGAACACAATCCTCCAAGATGCACCAGAAACAAGGTTTGGTTAATAACTCAAACTTGCCAAGAACCAAGACACCGCTTGATTACCGGTTGCACGGTTACATTAGACTCGAGCGGCCGGCAGGTTGCACGGTTACATTCGGTCTCGTTCGGGTCTAGGCATTAGTAGCTCATTTCCTGATTGATTCTACCACCACCACTCCAGTCCAGTGGAGGCGCTAATGAGCTAGATTACAACACACACAGTAGCAGAAGAATACCAGCTACAAAACGGCCAACCATTGATATAATGCCAACGGCACGAATGAAGTAAAAGAAAAAAACAGGAGTGAGTCGGTTCATTGACGTATGGCACTCGATTCTCCCGGCTCAGTGACACGAGTCGGGTTAATTAACCAGCTCTTCGGTCAGTTCGTCAACACTATTACAAAATTCACTTCTGAGACTTTTTTTATGCGAGAAATCAACTATGTAAAACTCAAATATGGGCCGTTTTATGAAAATTGATGGCTAATTGCAAATTTGGTAAGTCAGTGTCGGACTTCACAAGCTCCACAATCTGCCGAGACAGGCGGCGGCTGCTGGCCGGGTTTGCTGCCTTCCCTGTCGGCCTCTCCCCCTTCACAGACATGCTGAGCTGGAGCTGTGTCAGGATCTCACACATGAGTGCGCTGTGTACTTTAGAAAAGAAGAAAGTTTGGAGGTTTTGCAAGGATATTGAAAGGGGTGATAGAATGATTATATAGGGTATTTTACACTGTTCCTTAAGGTCTCCTAATGGGGTATGTAACATTGGTTGGGCTGAAAATTGCCCAAATGCTATTTTATTAGGCCCTTAACTACCCTGTGAATATGGCTCTATTTGGAACAAGAGCTTTTCTTCCAAATATGGTATGCTCATGAATATTCAGAATGAGCTACACGCTGATTGGTTTGAGCAAACTACATAGAAACACATGGGAGACTCGACAGCAGGTCTCATTGTAAAGTTATACATTGTTTGTCGGGCTATTACGTTATTAAATTCACTTCTGAGACTTTTTTAAGCGAGAAATCAACAATATAAAGCTTAAATATGGGAAGTTTTACGAAAATTGATGGCTTATTGCAAATTTGGTAAGACTGTGTGTCGGAGTTCAGCTGCCGGTGCTGCCCGTGTTGCTGCCTCGCTGCACGGCCTGCCTTCCTCCACAGACCCCGGGCTGCTGTGAGGTAGCTGGAACTCCGTCACGCCTGGCAGCCCACAGCACTCGATACCCGCAAAGTCACCGTTTTGGGGTTAATGGACCAAACGCTGCTGCGCTGACAGAGCTCCAGGGTCTGCAGCTCCCCTCTTCCTTCTAGCTAAATGGCCCGTTTGTGAGAGTGATAGCGTGGTCAGCGAGCTTGTTACACCAGAAATCTCTTACCACAGTTCCAGTTAATCTTGGCTGTCTGTCAGCATAACTAGCTATATTTACAGTTTGAATTTTGTCACAACACTTATACAACATATCTCTAAAGGTCTTATAAAGCTAACAACGGTGTCCGATTTCAAGTTAATGAATTTTTGTGAAGATTAGGGGTTTCGTTATCTATGACTGTCCCTTCAATCCTAGCTATGTGTGGCTAGCTACAAATCACAAATAGTTAGCTTCATTTTTGGCGTAATTTCTGTATATTTACAGTTTGAATTCCATCACGCCACTTATACAACATCTCCCTAAATGTCTTATAAAGCTAACAACGGTGTCCGATTTCAAGTTAATGATTTTTTTGTGAACAGTGGGGGTTTCGTTAGCTATGACTGTCCCTTCAATCCTAGCTATGTGTAGCTACAGTGGGGGAAATAAGTATTTGACCCCTTGCTGATTTTGCAGGTTTGCCCACTTACAAAGAATGCAAAAATCTACAATTTTAATCATATGTACATTCTAACAGTGAAAGACAGAATCCCAAAGAAAATTCCAGAAAATCACATCATATGAATTTATTAAAATTGATAACCATCTGATGAGGAAAAACAAGTATTTGACCCCCTGGACAAACAGCAAGTATTCTGGCTCCTACAAGCCAGTTAGTCTTTCTTTAAGACACAGCCCCAATCCGAACCAATTATCTACATCAAATACACCTGCCTCACCTCGTTACCTGTATAAAAGACACCTGTCAACACCCAAACAACCAGCATCCAACATCACCACCATGGGCAAGACCAAAGCGCTTTCTACGGACATCAGGGACAAGATTGTTGATCTGCACAAGGCTGGGATGGGCTACAAGAGAATCAGAAAGCAACTTGGAGAGAAAAGATCAACTGTCGGTGCAGTTATCAGGAAATGGAAGAAGCACCACACCACGCCAACCTCCCTCGGTCTGGGCCTCCACACAAGATCTTGCCTCGTGGGGTGTCCCTGATCATGCGAACGGTGAGGAATCATCCCAAAACCACAAGGGGGGGAACTGATGAATCAACTGAAGGCAGCTGGGACCACAGTTACAAAAGAAAAGGTTGGTAACACACTACGCCGTCATGGATTGAAATCCTGCAGCGCACGCAAGGTCCCCCTGCTCAAGAAGAAACATGTACAGGCCCGCGTGAAGTTCGCCATTCACCACCTGGACGACTCAGAAGAGGCCTGGAAGAAGGTGATGTGGTCAGATGAGACCAAAATAGAACCTTTTGGCCTCAACTCAACTCGTCGTGTTTGGAGGGCAAAGAACACCAAGTACAACCCAAAGAACACCATCCCCACCGTCAAGCATGGTGGTGGCAACATCATGCTTTGGGGTGCTTTTCAGCCAAGGGGACGGGACAACTCCATCGTATTGAGGGGAGGATGGACGGGGCCATGTATCGTGGAATTCTGGACCGACATCTCCTTCCCTCAGTGAGAGAGCTGAAGATGGGTCGAGGATGGGTGTTTCAGCACGACAACGACCCTAAGCACACCGCCAAAGCAACAAAAGAGTGGCTGAAGAAGAAGCACATCAAGGTTCTGGAGTGGCCTAGCCAGTCTCCAGACCTGAATCCGATTGAAAATCTTTGGAGGGAGCTTAAAATTCGAGTTGCAAGGCGACAACCTCGGAACCTGAATGATTTGGAGGCTGTCTGCAGGGAGGAGTGGGCCAACATCCCTGCCGAAATGTGCACAAACCTTGTCACCAACTATAAAAACCGTTTGACATCTGTGCTGGCCAATAATGGCTTTTCTACAAAATATTAACATGCTGTTTGTCCAGGGGGTCAAATACTTGTTTTTCCTCATCAGATGGTTATCAATTTTAATAAATTCATATGATGTGATTTTCTGGAATTTTCTTTGGGATTCTGTCTTTCACTGTTAGAATGTACATATGATTAAAATTGTAGATTTTTGCATTCTTTGTAAGTGGGCAAACCTGCAAAATCAGCAAGGGGTCAAATACTTATTTCCCCCACTGTAGCTACAAATCAGGGATAGTTCTATTTCATATAGGCTTCGCCCTCTAAGCCACGCTATGGGTTTATCCCTTCGCGCATGCGCAGTCGTGAAGATTTTCTTTCCCGCCCTTGCGTGCCGCACTCTGGCCGCGCTTCACGGAGCTTCGGCCGTTCGTGGAGGAGGCTCTCTCTCAGCCAGGGAAACTGAGGGCGCCAGTCTCGCGCTATGCCACGTTCACACAGGTTCATGGCGATACAGAGGCAGGCTTTCCTTCGGTCCCGCCTCTGGAGCAGAGCCTGGCGTTGATCCTGCTTCCAAAGGCTACCTTCTTTGGCCACCGGAAGCCGACCCCCCCGTCCCCCCAGGACCAGGTTTGCGCCCAAGTCACTGACCGGTCTCACCAGTGTGCGGCCCAGGGCTTAGCGGCGCAAAACAACATAGCCTTGCTAGCCTCCGCCGTCTCCGCCATGGCCACCAACCCGGAGGCGCTTCCTCCGGAGCTAGCTACGGAGATCGGCAAGGCTATGACCGCCATCCTCACCCTCACCACGGCGACCACGGTGGCGTTGTCGAGGATCCAGGCGTGGCAGACTGTGGCCCAGCAAAATATCTGGCTCCACCTGTCACAGCTACCCACGGAGGTCAGGCGCGAGCTTCTGTATGGTCCCATAGCTCCCGATGGACTATTTGGACCTCGTCTACAGACAGCCACATCCCACCTCCACCAGGCAGCGGAAGAAGCGGAGCGGCTACGGCGGCTTGGCTCCTGGAAGGCGGCGCCTCAACAACAGCGCCACCGCTCCACCAACCGCCATAAGAGGAAACGCCCCACAGCCTCTGCTGCGGCTGCGACCTCCGCCCCTCCGCCTGCCCCACCGCAGCGACAGCCGGCCCCTGACCGGCAGGCTTCACGGGGTCGAAGGATCATGAAGGCGGCTCCCACCTGGTCTAACCCGCCCCCGGAGCCACCCACCAAGCAGCGGCGACGGTGGCAATGACGGGGCGCGGTGAACGTCTGTCCCTCCACGGTTGAAAAACGGAAACACAACGGCCATTTTAAGGGCCACTCAAATCTTTCTAAAGAGCAGTTTCCCCTCAACCTAGCAGCCCTTGTTCCCACTGAACATTACGCTGATAATATGACAGATGTTCCCCACACAAGCACACACCAGGTCACCGCTGCTCGCGGAGCTGCACCGCTCTCTCACTATGCAGACAGCGGGAGCAGACGCCATGCCGCTACACTTAGTGCTGCTCAGTTCTCCTCCTCCCCCTGGCTATGCCAGCGGGATGAGGACGACGATGACCCGCCACCCTTTCTACAGGGCCCTACCATGGGCTGGGCGACACGTTCTACCCACGTCCACGCCCTGCGCTTCCTGCTAGCTATGTCTGTGAACAACACACAGACATGCGCACGCCCGCTCTCAGAGCACAGCGCGGCATGGATCAGACTGACACACATGGACTCGTGGATGTCAACACTCCAGTTCGCCTCCCCCCCGCCTCGCTTTGCGGGCGTGTTGGAGACAACTGTGTCCCAGGCGGAATCAGACGCCATGACGTCAGAATTACGGGAACTGCTGTTAAAGGGAGCAATTTCCCGAGTTCCTCCGGGGGAGGAGAACGAGGATTTTACTCCCGATACTTTCTCACTCCATAAAAGTCAGGCGGGTTTCGCCCATCCTCGACCTGTCCCGGTTCAACCGGTGCGTCGTGGTACGTCCATTCCACATGTTGACTATCAAACGTGTTGGAATGCGTGCGCCACCAAGAGTGGTTTGCATCTGTGGATCTGAAAGACGCTTACTTTCATATCCAAGTCATCCCCAGACACAGGAAATTCCTGCGCTTCTTTTTCCAAGGGGCTCATTTTCAGTACAACCGACTGCCATTCGGTAACTCACTGGCCCCTCGCACTTTTTCCAAGTGCATGGAGACGGCATTTCAGCCGTTGCGGAAAAACGGCGTCAGAGTCCCGTTTTATCTGGACGATTCGCTCATCCTGGCTCCCTCTCGGGGAAACAGCGGCGCTACAAACCGTGTCAGTCCTGCAGCACCTGCAGACACTCGGTTTCGCCATAAACTGGCAGAAAAGCACATTGGTTTCCTCACAATCGATAGTTTATCTGGGCGTAGTGCTAAACTCGATTGTTATGAGGGCCAGGCTGTCAACGCCGAGGCAAGATGCGCTACTTTCTGTCCTGTCGCGCACCACGCCCCGCGCAAAGGTGTCAGCGCTGTCTATCATGCGCCTTCTGGGCATGATGTCCGCGGGCTACATGGTAGTACTCCTGGGGCTTCTCCACATGAGGAAAATCCAGAGGTGGTTCCTTCGTCAGCACATCGACCCCATACGCCACAAGTGGCAAATGCTGATTATCCCTCCCTCTCTGCAGTCAGACCTGTCATACTGGGGAAACCGCCAGACCCTGTCAGCTGGGGTTCCCCTGGGCAGAGTGACGTCATACGTGACAGTGTACACGGATGCGTCCCTCACTGGCTGGGGAGGAATGTGCAAATCACAGGTGGTGGGAGGGGAATGGCCTCCTCCTCCCCTCCCACACATAAACGGCCTATAGCTGTCCACGGTGCTGAAGGTCTTGAAGCACTTCGTCCCGAAGGTAGCAGGGAGACATGTTGTGGTGCAGACAGACAATGTCACAGCAGCGGCGTTCATAAATCGCCAGGGCGGCGTACGCTCGGCCCGGCTATTGGAAATAGCCAGGAGCCTCCTGCTGTGGTCTCACAGTCATCTGCTGTCCCTCAGGGCCGTCCACATCCCCGGGATACTAAACCGGGCGGCAGACCTAATGTCGAGGGGGGGACCCTCTCACAACGAGTGGAAATTGAATCCCACTACCGTTCGGAAGCTGTGGAGCAGGTTCGGGGAAGCTGAGGTGGACCTGTTCGCCTCACGAGAAAACACACAGTGAGCTCTGTGGTTTTCCTTGAGCTCACGGGACAACCCACCCCTGGGCGCGGACGCTTTCTCCCACCATCCCTGGCCCAGAACCCTCCTATACGCTTTCCCCCCGGTCCCTCTGATCCCTCGCCTCCTGGAACGCATCCAGGAGGAAGGCCTGTCGGTCATCCTGGTGGCACCGGAGCGCACGAACGCATCCTGGTTCCCGACGCTGGTCCAGCTGCTGGCGGCTCCCCCCTGGCAATTGCCGTGGCACGAGGACGCCCTGTCACAGCTGGACGGCGCGATAGCCCACCCCCCGGTGATAACCCAGCGACAATGGGGCTGGCTGCTGAGCGGGAACGCTTGCAGAGGTTAGGCTTGCCACCTGCCGTGGTGCGCACCATTCGGAGCGCGAGAGCTCCCTCTACAACAGAATGTTACGCGGCGCGTTGGTCCGCTTTCCACCGCTGGTGCACGGAGAGGGAGTCAGACCCCATATCGCGCCCCCTGCCTGTCGTACTGACTTATCTCCAAACACTGGTAGATAACAACTTGGCCCCATCCACGGTGAAAGCCTACGCGGCGGCAATTTCATCTTGCCACAAAGGCTATCGAGAGAGAACGGTTTTTGCGCACCCCCTAGTTAAACGTTTTTTGAAAGGGGTCCGACGGCAGAAACCCGCCGTGCGTTCTCTTACGCCCCAATGGGATCTGACCCTGGTACTCCGAGCTCTGGGGAAGCCCCCTTTTGAGCCCCTGGCACAAGCCCCTCTCAGGTTGCTGTCTCTAAAAACGGCGCTCCTCCTTGCACTGACATCAGCCAAGCGAGTGAGCGACTTATGTGCGCTGTCAGTCTCGCCGTCCTGTCTCTCAATCAGAGGGGACGGGAGCGCAGCCACCCTACAGCCCAACCCTTCCTTCACACCAAAAACTTTAACAAATTCCTTTCAGTCGAGGGTTTTTTCCCTCCAGGGTTTTTTCCCCCCGCCTCATAACAACGACACGGAGGAGGCTTCCCACAGATTGTGCCCAGTGCGTGCGTTTTCACAGTATATTTTACGCACGGCGGACATAAGGCGGACAAAGCAGCTGTTTGTTCACTACAGCGAACACTCCCAAGGGGCGGCCCTGTCGAAACAACGCCTGTCCCACTGGCTGTGCGAGGCTATCACCCAGGCCTGTAACACGGAGGGGGCGGTGCCCCCCCCAGGGCATTCGGGCACATTCTACATTATATTTATATCGATATAAAAAATATATCGATATATTTTTAAATGAGATATGGAATTAGACCATATCGCATATATCGATATAGTTCAAATGTGATCCTTGCTCCCATAGATATATACACAGATGTCGCCTTGAGGTTCTAAACATACATCAAAACCGCCGCCATCTTGGAACAGGGGTCCGAAGCATTCAGATCAACGCTAAAGATGCCGGACTTTTGTACTGCTTAATTATGTTCGATAGAGGAAATGAAAAGAACAAACAGCAATGAATAACATTTAACAGGTGACAATGTGTTTTATGATTATGTATGCCGCCTTCGACCAGCAATCTGAGCTCCGGCGGCAGCGGGAGGCTGAGAGCTCCGTGGCCGGCCGCAGCGTCTCTTCCCCCGGGAAAAACACAGCTTTGCCTCGCTGCTGCGCCGGTCCCTGCTGATCCAAATCGGACCAGCCAAAGACAGAGTGGTGATCGGTAGGATCTTACACGTAGTCCAGGACGACCTGTATGTCGATATCGGCGGAAAGTTCCACTAAGTTTGCGGCGGCAGGCGGACGGAGAGAAGCTACAGCGGGGCAGCAGAGACCGTCTGCGGCTGCAGGATCTGGAGCTCAGTGCCCGTTAAAATTACATGTAACGCATAAATACATACAGAAATAGATAGTGGAGGAATGAGCCTGGACATTTCAGTCTGTTTTAAACTTCACCTTGAAGCAGAAACTCTTAGTTCAGAAGGGTGAAGTTTCCGTTTGGACTCAGATCTGTGAACCGATCATAATAAATATTCTTTGTATTAACACATTTATTAGTTTCTTTGTTTTGTAGTCGATAGTTCATCTTTTAGTTTACTTAAGTGGAAGCAGTATCAAGTGGAAGAATGGGACTATAAACCTAGGCTTACAGGCATGAGGCATTACATTTTGAACAAAGTAGATTATATTAATATCAAAAGCTTAATTGACCTTTGGAACGAATCACAAATATGGAGCTTTGATTTCAAAAAAGGTACTCCTGTTATACAGTATTTAGGTTTACATTTTATTATTTGAACAGCTGAGCATTTAATCATGAACCAGGTGAAGAAACCAGTTTATTATTTATTTGATTTTGCAACTGTTTCTATGAAACTACTTGTGACAGGTCATATTTGATTTTGGCTTTGACTGAACATTTGCTCTCACTTTGCGGAAAAAAATATCGGGATATATATCGTATATCGATATTCAGCCAAAATATATCGGGATATGACTTTTGGTCCATATCGCCCAGCCCTAATGTATATGTTTTTGTCGCTATTATACAATCACGACGTGCCGCTTTATGTTTTCTTCTGCCCCCTCCCCTCCCCCCCCTACTCTGGGTGTCTGGGAGGAACTCGGGCGTCCCATAATTATCAATCATGTATTTCCCTCATCAATTATGCACGCCTGCATTCTCGGCTTGGGCTTTCAGCCAGCTAACAGGTTGTTGCCATAGCGGCACATGAGAGATAAAGTGACAGTAAGGGAAAATAGTTAGTCTATGTTCCACTTGTGGGATCTGTCGCAGGTGGCATTGACTACATCAGCTTTGCCCTAACCCATAGCGTGGCTTAGAGGGCGAAGCCTATACGAAATAGAACAATAGTTACGTTATTGTAACTCCAGATTCTATGAGTATAGGCGTAGCCCTCTAAGATTCGGGCCACCTGCTCCTATTGCATTAGCTGAAGAAAAAGCTGATGTTGGGAGCAGAGCAACGGGTCCGCCCTGTTTTTATACAGTAATTGTGGACGTAGTTGAAGCCCGTGCGGCACGCAAGGGCAGGAAAGAAAATCTTCATGACTGCGCATGCGCGAAGGGATAAACCCATAGCGTGGCTTAGAGGATTACGCCTATACTCATAGAATCTGGAGTTACAATAACGTAACTATCGTTAGCTTCATTTACCGCATAATGTATGCATATTTACAGTTTGAATTTTGTCACGCCACTTATACAACATCTCGCTAAATGTCTTATAAAGCTAACAACGGTGTCCGATTTCAAGTTAATGAATTTTTGTGAACAGTGGGGGTTTCGTTAGCTATAACTGTCCCTTCAATCCTAGCTATGTGTAGCTAGCTACAAATCACGGATAGTTAGCTTCATTTTTGGCGTAATTTCTGTATATTTACAGTTTGAATTTCATCAAGCCACTTATACAACATCTCCCTAAAGGTCTTATAAAGCTAACAACGGTGTCCGATTTCAAGTTAATTAATATTTGTGAATTTCAGAGGAATTCTAGGAGGAGCTAGCTCTCATTCATAGAGCTAATCGTTTGTTTAAATAACTCAACACATTATAATTACACACATTCAAAGATTAACTGGAACCTGTGGTAACAGATTGCTGGTGCAACAAGCTCGCTGACTGCGCTCTTACTCACAAACACCGGGCATTTAGCTAGCAGGAAGAGGGAAGCTGCAGGCCCTGGAGCTCTGTCAGAGCACCAGCGTTAAGTTGTCCATTTGCCAAAAACCGGTGACTTTGCGCGGGTATGGAGTGCTGTGGGCTGCAAACCGTAACGGAGCTCAATCGAGCTCAGAGCAGGCCGGGGTGTGTGAAGGAAGGCAGGCTGGGCGGCGAGGCAACAACACAGGCAGCACCGGCGCTGAACTCCGACACGCAGTCGGACAAAATTTGCAATTAGCCATCCATTTTCGTAAAACCGCCCATATTTGAGCTTTACATGGTTAGTTTCAGAAGTGAATTTTGTAATGGAATAGCAGAGATCTGCGTGACCTAGCTAGATTCAGAAGACTACCTGATCTCAGGTCAGTTGTGTAGTCTATGTAAATGTTGGGGCGTGACCGTTCGGTTTTTGGGAGGTTGACGTCAACTTCCAGCTTTGTTGAGATTCGCCCGTTTTCAGCGGCAGTTTCAAAATATGAGATTCTCATAGTAAAGGGGTATTAATGGGACTTTGAGCTTCTATGTATGTCCTATTTACCCACCAAACTGTCGTTATTCAACTATGACAGGGTAAAATCAGTTTTGCATTCTATCACCCATTGAAAATGAACCACGGTCGTAAATGCAGTGTTCCAGACTGTACAACGGAATAGCCTACTGGCCCAGAGAAAAGGGGTTAGAACGAGTATATTGGACGAGAGGGAGTTGTGGATCTAACGCAGCGCTGCAGAGGCACTGGCAGAGGACAGGCTTGCAGGGGTTCACTCTCCTCTCCCGGTGCTTACTAGCTTAAAAGGTGAGTTAATTCTTTGGTGGAGGTTTTTTTATGTCGCAAGAGTAACGTTAGAACAGCACTATAGTTATAATGAAAGTGTTGAAAAGTTTTTATTTTGTCTCGGCTGTTTTAGCCGCTGCGGCTCTCGCCTGGGCATGTCTGGGTATGTAACTGACTGTGTGCCTGTGTTTGTGTGTGTGCGCAGCGTTGTGTGTCAGTGTGTGTGTCTGTGTTTGTGTGTGTGTGCTGTACGCAGAGCAGCTGTGTGTGTGTGTGTCTCTAATGTGTTTATATTGGATTTGCTCAACCAATCAGTGCGTGTGTGTATTGCAATTCTCTTCAACCAATCAGCGTGCAGCTCATCTAAATATTCATGAGCATACCATATTTGGAAGAAAAGCTGTCGTTCCAAATAGAGCCAAAACGCAGGGATGCATAAGGGGAAAAAAAATAGCACCTGGGCCATTTTCAAGCCGAACCAATGTTACATACCCCATTAGGGGGCCTTAAGGAACAGTGTGAAATACCCTATATAATCATTCTATCACCCCTTTAAATGTCTTATTTCTAGCAATGGTAGTCAATTTATCATTATCTGGAAAGAAATGACACTGCTTTCTCCAATAAGTAGCAATAAAAATAGACATCCATGCATAGGAGAATGTTTACATTGTCCAAATACAACAGTCTTACTAGAGAGGAAGAGCTAAACTAGCAAGATTTAACAGGTTTACTGTCAAATGCACAGTAAAGACAACTTACACCAGGCAATGAAAAGTTTGCTTTGCTAGTCTTCCTTACACAAAGAATACAATTAAGTTAAAAAACAAACAATAAAAAAAGTAATAAATAGTTTGAGAAAGTGATACAAAATGGAGATAAGAATATGGATAAAGTGCACTTTGCCTAGACAGCTCTGTAGCTCTGTGGTGTGAGTCCAGGAGTTTAGGAGGGGAGGATGGAGTGTGTGGGGGGGATATTTCAGTGTCCAGGAATCTGATGGCCTGTGGATAGAAGCTGGTTGTGAGTCATGTTGTCCGTGCTTTCATACTCCTGTGGCGCCTTCCTGAGGGCAGGAGAGTGAAGAGACTGTGTTGTGGGTGTGTGTTGTATTAATAATGTTGTGGGTCCTCCTGATGACCCTGGTGATGTACATGTCCTGTAGTGATGAGAAGGCTCCTCCACAGATGAGTTGTGCAGTTTTTATAACACTCCGTGTTATAAACTCGGGCCTTCCTGTCACGAGCAGTGCTGTCTCCATACCACACTGTGATGGAGCTGGTGATGACACTCTCCACTGTACATCTGTAGAAGTTGCTGAGGATTTCCGTTGACATGCCAAATTTCCTCAGCCTCCTTAGGAAGCACAGTCTCTGCTGGGCTTTCTTAAGGAGCTGGTGGCTGTTGTGAGACCAGGTGAGATCCTCGCTGATGCTTGTTCGGAGGAATTTAAAGGTTTTCACTCTCTCTACCTCTGTCCCCCCGATGTTTATTGGCGTGTGCTGCACCTTCCTCCATCTCCTAGTATCGATAATCATCTCTTTGGACTTTTCTGCATTTAAGGAGAGATTATTTTTCTGACACCAGTTCTGCAACCTGCCTTCTGTATGCAGTTTCCTCACCACCAGTGATCAGCCCAATCACAGTTTGTCATCTGCAAACTTTAAAATGCTGGTGTCAGTCTGAGAGGCTACACAGTCATAGGTGAAGAGGGTGTACAACAGCGGACTCGGCACACTACTACTACTACACTACACTGCTTACAGTTCTGATGTCAGATGTCCGTTGTCCAACTCTGACTGACTGAGGTCTGTTTGTAAGAAAATTCAGCACCCAGTTACAGAGGCAGGGTGTCAGTCCCAGGGTGAGGAGCTTTTTCGGAGAGCCTGTATGGTATGACTGTGTTGAATTGCCGAACTGTAGTCAACAAATAGCATTCTCACATATGTGTCCTTGCCATGCGTGAGGGCTGTGTGGATGGCAGCGTTGACAGCATCGTCAGTGGACCAGTCCTGTCGACATGCAAATTGTAATGGGTCCAGGGTGACTGGGATGGTTCTTTGGATGTGGGACATGACTATCCTTGGACGATAGTCATTAAATCAGGTCACAGTATTTTTCTTTCGGAGGGTCACAATGGTGGTGGGCACAGATGATTGAGTAAGGGACAGGGGCAGTTGGAGGCTGTCCTCCTCTCCTACTTCAGTGCCTAACGAATCTATCTCTTTCTCTCCCCTGTCTTTCACTGGTTGAAGCCTGAAAATATTGTAAAACAAATTAATGTCATCTCATGCTTGCTGATGACGTCATGCAGTATCCCCAGCGCAGTTACGTGATCTGCTCATGACGGGATGTAAACAGCCAGCAGAAGCACAGCAGTTAATAAAAGGCTCTGCACCGTACCAACAACAGGTCACTATCAGCTGAGCAGTGTTTTTCAACAACCAGCACGTCCCCACACCATCTGTAGTTTACATACATGCACGCGCCCCCTCCTTTGATCATTCCTGAGGCCGATGTGCGATCTCCACGGTGGATGGAATGTGTGTCTAACAGGAGAGCCGAGTCTGGCGAGGTGTTTGAAAGCCAGGTTTCTGTAAAAACAAGAGCACAGCATTCCCTTGCGACAAGCAAATAGAATTGTTTGAGTTAACCGTTTGAAAAACCCATTCATCCCAGTGTCTATTAAGCTCCTAAATAGCCTCAAGTAAAAGGCAGAACAGGCCTGCATGACAATGGAGATTTGTAATTCCTGTACTTTTTTAATTTATTTAATTTAATTATTTTGAGCAATGTTTAACTAATGCATTGCATGACACCATGTTGGGTTTTATACACCATCAGGACCATAGTTCGGTCTGTTGTATGGTATTGTACAGTATCTGTTGTTTTTACTATGTCTGCAGCATGGGTTAAGTGCCCAAGACAAATGTCCCACGATGTGGGACAATAAAGTTAATCTTGAATTAAAGCCAAAGCTCTGGTTTTTCTGAGCATGCCGCTGGTAGTAGATGGCTGATGACCTCTGTCCTGTTGCTAGCCCGTTGAGGGACCTCAAATCCTCTTGATGCAAGAAGCTGCTGTAGCTTGTTGACCAACTGCTGGGCCTCTTCAACTAAGGGAACACTATGTAAGCAGTTGTTCACGTAGAAGCACAGTTTGATAGAGAATCTTACATCCTCTCTAGGTTCAATGTGCAGAAAAACATGGCGGGGAAGGGCAAACGGAGCACAACATGGACAACAAGTAGTCCCAAAGGGAAGTAACTGCCACTCATAGATTTCAGGGGGCTCATCTGTTTTCATATTGTGCCAAAGAAACCTCAGGGTGGGGGGTTGTCTTCAGGTAGGATGCACACCTGATGAAACATGGCCTTTCTGTCGCCAATGATTGAGACATTGTGTCTCAACGCACTAACAATTGACGGACTCAAGGCAGGACCAGGCAACAGAAATTCATTGAGGTTAAGTCCCTTGTAGTGAAAGACTACCCTATTTTTTCCATTGTGCTGGACCATGTAGTGAGGTATGCACCAGCTTTCCTTGCTCTGAGAGGCAGCTTGCAGTTTGACTACAACACCAATTATTGAAAAGGTATTCACGTAGGACTGTATAGGTGATGGTTACATATAGGGGTGTACTGCTTGGGGAAATAAATAACACAGATTGCCCCATTAAGTTGCATAAAAACACACATCCATGTCATTTACATAGCATAATGTTAACATTGTCCAAATAAAACTTATGCTGCGTTCTATTTACCTCGCAACTCGTTTTTTACGAGGTCAAAGTCGGAAACACGCCCCCTGACCTCGTATTGACGAGCTTGGAACTCGTACAACCTTGCAGTACCCAAAGTTCAAAATCCAACATGGCTGCCCCCTGTATCAACAGTTTTGAAAGCTGCAGTAACAAAGTTATAAGCACTTCTGTCTTATTTGTGTCTCACCAAATCAGTCGTTCACACAGGCATGTCCAACATCTGTGGACATGTTACGCTGTTTGCATGCACAAAAAAATGGCGTAATGCATTGTTATCAACTGGTTGCTAACAATAGCTAACTGGGCTAGAGCTAATGAAAACAATGAAAATCCGACTTTTAAATACAACGCATTCAACTCGGGTATGACGTCATTCCCAGTTGCGGCTTCCGAGTTCTGAGGTAAATAGAACACGGCATAAGTCTTAGTCTTACAACATAGTCCAACTATAACTAGAAAGGCACAGCTAAACTAGAATTAGCGTGAGGAAGCCACATGGTGATTAGATTAGCTCTGCATCAACAAAAGTCTCACCAAAACACAGTGAAAAAATGTCCAGATCAGACAACAATTTTTGGTTTTACTCACGGTTCATCAGAGACACACACAACTTTAACCATTTGAATGCAGTAAAGTCCACTTCACACTCTGTTATTCCGACGTGTTCCTTGTTGATGCCTCTTATGGCGCTTTTCCATTACATGGTACCTACTCGCCTCGACTCTACTCGCCTTTTTTGGTTTTCCATTACGAAAAAAAGTACCTGGTACCTGCTAACAGGTACTTTTTTTAGTACCTGCTCAGTCGAGGTTCCAAGTGAGCTGAGGCGAGCCGAGAAGGTGACGTGAAACCCTGCAGGCTGCTGATTGGTCGGAAAGAAGTGTCACTGATCACTGCATTGCTAGCGAGAGACGGCATTTTTAAATAGTTTAGCCAGCGGTGTTTTTTTGCTGCCGGAGGCTCCACGCAGAGCTTTCTCCGTAGCATACAAGTGGCCTGATGGTTATACTGGTGCGCTGGTGTGTGATGTGTGTGTGTCGAGTCGCCGTGTGTGTGGGAAGCTAGTGAGCGAGGGAGAAGTGAGAGAGTGACGGCGATTATCTCCGCAGATTAATTACCGACTGCGCCACTTTGTGCTCAACAGCGCAGTTGCATTATTTCACCACAAGAGGGCCCTAATATGTCAGTCAACAGCATTTCCAACAGTTTTCCAGGGCTGAAAAGGAAGACTAGTAGTGTAGATGTAACCTAAGTAACTGACTGAACAATGTATTTCTTTATAACAATCACAATCCAGGTGATAAGATTCAGTTCCACAACATTTCTCTGTATGTTTCCTGCAGATGTTGAGCAGCTGTTGGTGGTTAAAGAAGAGGTTCCCCCTGAGCAGCAGGAGTGTAGCTCCAGTGTGGACCAGCAGGAGCCAGAGCCCCCCCCACACATTAAAGAGGAACAGGAGAAACTGTGGAGTAGTCAGGAGGGAGAGCAGCTTCAAGGGCTGGAGGAGGCTGATATCACCAAGTTCCCATTCACTCCTGTCCCTGTGAAGAGTGAAGATGATGAAGAGGAAGCTCAGTCCTCACAGCTTCATCAGAGACAAACTCAACACATGGAAACAGAAGCTGATGGAGAGGACTGTGGAGGACCAGAACCAGCCAGGAACTCACATCCACTTTTACAACCAGAGACTGAAGACCAGACTGGAGACTCTTCTGAACCTGAGACTGATGACAGTGCTGATTGGAAGGAGACCAGAGAACCTCAGTCAGCTTTAAACTCTCTGAAACATGATTCAAGACGTAAGAAAACATTCAGCTGCTCTGAGTGTCAGAGGAAATTTGGCCGCAAGTCAGATCTGGAAGATCACATGATAACTCACACAGGAGAAAAACCTTTCAGCTGCAGTGTTTGTAATAAATCGTTTACACAGAGAGGAAGTTTACAAAAACACATGAGAATCCACACAGGAGAAAAACCTTTTAGCTGCTCTGAGTGTGGTAGAGCTTTCACTGAACGTGGAACCCTGAAGACCCACATGATGACTCATTCTGGAGAAAAACTATTCAGCTGCTCAGTCTGTAAGAAATATTTTACACAGAATGGAAATTTACAAAAACACATGAGAATCCACACAGGAGAAAAGCCTTTTAGCTGCTCTGAGTGTGGTAAAGCTTTCTCTGATAGTGGAACCCTGAAGAGACACATGATAACTCACACAGGAGAAAAACCTTTCAGCTGCTCAGTCTGTAAGAAGAGATGGATACAGAGTGGAGATTTACGGTCACACATGGCAGTCCATACAGGAGAGAAAAGATTCAGCTGCAGTGTTTGTAACAAAAGGTTTGCCTGGCGTTCTAATGTCAAAACACACAAATGTGTTGGTCAGATGGAAACAGAAGTTGATGGAGAGGACTGTTGAGAACCAGAACCAGCCAGGAACTCACATCCACATCTACTTTTACAACCAGAGACTGAAGACCAGACTGGAGTCTCTTCTGAACCTGAGATTGATGACTGATGAATGATTGGAAGGAGACCAGAGAACCCCAGTCAGCTTTAAATTCTCTGAAACATGATTCAAGATTTAAGAAAACATTCAACTTCTCTGAGTGTGGGAAAAGATTTGGCTGCAGGACACATCTGAAGAGTCACATGCTGACTCACACAGGAGACAACCCTTTCAGCTGCTCTGAAGCTTTGACTCAAAATGGACACTTGAAGGCACACTTGAGAACTCATACTGCAGTGTTTGTGACAAAAGATTCAATTGGTGCACCAGACTCAAAACCCATCAGTGTATAGGTCATCATTCCTCAGAGCTTCATCAAAGACTGAAAGCTGATATTACTGGTGAAAACTGGAATTGCATTACACCTATAATTTTATTTGGGTGCAATCTTGCGGGCGAAAAACTACGATACTACTATATCACATTCTGAGGCTACAGCACCATGATCATTAACAGAACTATAATTTATAATCATTTATTTCTTTTTAATGGCTCTCACTGGTTTGTGTCCAGGGAACACTACAAAAAACGTTTAAAAGACGTTTCAGAGCGAGTCACACTTTTCTGACGGCTCTGCATACAGTGGCTTTACTATTACAGTATGATCCGTATACGCACCAATAAAGAAAACTGCCGTTTGCAAAAAACGTCATGTGACACAAAGAATCTGCTGGGATGTTAAAGCATGTCCACGATGGTGGATGTTAGTGATACGAGGACGGATAAGGTATCTACATATCTGATGGACTGTGAAAAAATATGGAAATGAAAATACATTTAGTCGGGACTCAATATCCTCTACCGACGTAAACTCTCTGTGAAGTAATACAGCTTTTTCATCAACGGGATCGTCGACAAAAGGACATGACATGTTTGAGAAAAAAACTTTTTATAATCTTTTTTTTTTTCTTCATTCGTGCAGATAACAATGTCACTCCACAAGTAATCCATTCATTTGTCACGATGGAACTTCATTCAAAGCAGAGCTCCACCAAAGAGCCTGCAATCGTTGTGGAAGGTTATCTCATGTGTTCTAAGAATATTGAACGTGTGGGACAAACTATTTCTTTCTTAGCTGAAGCCGAGAACGGGACAATACTTTTATTTTTATTTTATGTTTGCAATGCAAGCTGAAGCAATGTAGAAGATGACGAGATATTGCAGTGAGGAATATATTAGGAACACCATTTTTGGCAGTGCAGAGAGGTAGTGGCCAACACTAACTTTAGCTATAAGTGTTAGCTATTTGCTTGAGCCGGGAAACATGGCTAAAAGAGCTCTACAGTGAGCAAATGTGCTGGGCGAGCTGTCAGTCAGTGGAAGCTAACAGAAGCTAGCCGGCGTAAGCAAACAGCTGACGGGGTGTCTCAAAGCTACCAAGTGATCGGCAGAGACGGGGAGTACATGTACTTGAAAGAGTCTGGCAGTCGTGGCAGACAAAGTTCCAGTCGGGAGTTTGGATGGAGAGTCCACTGAAGTCCACAGTGGTCTCAAGGGAAAATTCTTGCTAGATCACTAGCTAGTGCTAACCGTTAGTCGGGAGGTTGACAGCTAAAGTTAGCCAGCTAAAGCTAACAGTCGATCGACAGTGAGTAACGTATGTTAAACAGGCTGGCAGCAGCACAGAGTCCAGAATGTATAAGTCAAAGCAGGGGATATTACCTAATTTACTAGAAAACTAAAAAAATATGAATTTCACGATTGTGAAGTGGCGATATTCACACCAGCGTCCTCACGTTCCAACATACTTTTTTTTTTTTTTTTTTTTTGTAAATACATGTTTCCTCAAGGCATATGGACTTTTAAACATTACAATGGTTAAGACAAATTGTTTTTTTTGTTTTTTTTTTAAAAACACATGACCTCATAAAAACATCATGTGACATTTTATATATACAATACCACAATTTCTGTAGCTTCCTTTTCAACATAAAATCATTTTATTATGTGGTGCTAATGACAGTTTGTTTCTCAGGTATATGGAGAAAACCTACAACCTAAAGTGCCTGTATTTGCGGGGGGGGGGGGGGTGTCATGGTAGGTGCGCCGTATATTTTCCTACTTTGCCAGTGTCCTATGATCAGCTGTGGTTAGCCAGCATTAGCTACACTGTAAAAAGCAACCTATAGAATCTACTCAATAAATGTGAGGTAACAATTTGCACTCAGTCTGTTTGGGTAGATTTCACCACGTTTTGAGTGAAGCATATCTACATTTAACAGCTATAATACACTAAAAGAAATTAGGTAAAGTCTACCTAATATTACAATACATTACACAACTGATTACTTCTAAAAAGTAAGTAACATTACCTCTTGATTGTAAGCACTTAATACTTAATAATTGTTGTTAATAATTGAACAATATGAGTAATTAATCATTACTTATTCAGGGGGTTTACTTTAAAAAAAATTATTGTCAGACACATTGATCATGTAAATTTCTTTTAATCAATGAAATGTCAAAAAAAAAAAAAAAAAAGACAGGAGGAGGTACAAAAGAAACCTCTCCACTCTGCATATTCAACTGAAACAAGTTTCTTAAACCCTTCATATGTAGATTCCAGTTTGTTTGTTATACCAAACATGAACATCTTACATTTTTTTATATGTTTGAGGAACATATGCAGATATTTGCAAAGCCTTATGGGATTGTTGAAGATAACCAGTCAGTCTGTGCCTGAACAAAAAACAGCATTTTCCACATCTCAACACCGTGTCCCTTTGGTTAAATGAATTGACAGCCTAGTACCAGTCAGAAACACACTGAGTTCAGTCCTTGCTCAACCAATATGTATCTTTTGAATAACACTGATCCATGAGATGATATGCATTATTTGAATGTAGTGAATTTCAATGTGACACTGCTCTTTGGGAGATGAAATTGTCTGATTGTATTGTACAGTGAGCATTCTTCAGCACCAACAGTAAGTTCCCAGGAAACAGTCTGTGCCTGAATACGGTGACAAACAGTTCATCATTAGCTTACTTTTGAGGCTCTGGACCTTCTTGAGCAGCTTTGCTCTGTCAAGCACCAAAAGAGTTTCTGAAATACTTTAAGTATACTCAAGCTTCTTGGAATACTCAAGTTTGAGAGCGTAGATCAATCCCATCAACAGCACACATGCCTTGGTTCGGTTTCCACACACGTTCAGCACTTTGTTTCCCTCCATCGCAAAATCCTCCATGTTAAAAAAAGAAACAAAAATATGCACTTTTAAGTTAAGGACAATAACAAAATACTATCCCAATACATTTATTGATCATGTTTTCTTGGTTAAGCCAAATCAACCCAAGTAGAGTTTGTTTTTAATAATCAGCACTTCAATACAATTCAGTGACAAATTAAAACCGACTTTATTGCCTATTTCTCACCTCAAATGTTTTTAAAACCCTATTTTAGTAACTGATTAGCAGTAATGTGAGAAAGTTTGCATAAAGTATGTTGGTTTAAAAACCTGCATTATTAATATAACCAAGTTACATTATGATTTTAATTGTGGATAGACCTCCTGCCTCATTACAAACTAAACTGACATTAGAAGGGGTGGCATGTCTGTCCCATAATGGTGGCTGTGCCAAGTATCCACAGTTTCTATGTAATATATATATATTTGTGTGTGATTGGTATCGGAAATTAAACCATTGTATCAGGGCAACCCTATGTGTAACCATGTGATACCTTGAATTGATCAATCATTTAATAACATACCTACCAATCTTGGATGAGATCTTCTTGATGTTCCCCAAGGTACTCAATGAGGCGACAAACAACTGCATCCCTTTTTATTTCTCGACACATTGGGACTGTGAATAGATGCATTTAGTGATTAACTTATTTCTACAAATTCTTTACACTTATTTATTTATATACATACATACATACATACATACATACATACATACATACATCTCATTTACTGTGTATTGTAGTTAGCGTATGCATGTAACAGAGATTGACTGGTTGTTGCACTGCCCTCACGGTTGAGTTCACCCTTTTTATCCACCCCCAGCTATCTCAATTGTATTGTATATTAAATAACAAATGTATTTGGTAAGATAAAAGCTGAGTAAGCCTAACTTTATGTAGCTAAGGTTGGCCTAAAATATATTTTCTCAAATTTGAAGGTAATGTCGGAGCTCATCAATACTATTAGGTAACCTTACTGTATCTATCCGGCTACCTGGCTAACTTAGCTAGCTAACGTTAGCTAACATTACAGGTAATGTCACCTAACAGTTAGCTTACATTTGGAGCCTACATGGTTCAGCCGTGAAAGCAATAACGTTACATTGTGACACTGTCAAATGCCACGACAGGTAACGTTAGCTAGTTTGAAGTAACGTAACCAACATCTCTTCCAACAATCTCCACATTGCTACGTTTTAGTAACATTAGAAACTAACGTTAGCCTTTCAACTCTGGCATTAGCTAGCTAGCTGGCACACGGTAGCTTGCTAACTTTTAATGACAAACTGCCATTGAGTAACTTGTTAACAGCCTAGAGAAGCAAGCCAAATACACACTCTAAACCAACCATTAAATAAGTTTATTACACACAGCAACCTGTTAAAAAGGAATCTTACCTTAGCTAAACCGAACAGCTGGACTCCAGTTTCCCGCCAGTGAAACGATAGATCTTGGCCAAGAACCAGCACTGACGCATGTGCACTTTGAACTGCAGACTTATCATTTTGGGGTAGATTTTATTATATTTGTTTAGGCTGCAAATGTTACTGTTATAAAATATGTAATGTAGGTAGAATTTACCCATTATTGTATATATGCTTACTGACTAATATATTTGCAGTAAAATTTAAACAATTTGCATGTGTTGTATTTACTACCCTCCAAAATCAGTTTTTACAGTGTAGTTCTTTTAGCTGACTCAGCCCCGAGGTGCAAAGGACCAAACCTGGAAAGAAAACCTCTGTTTTGTTTGTGTATTCAAGGAAGTCACTTATCACTACCACTAATATATTTAATGTTATGTATGTTGTATTTCAACTTATGTACTGTTTCAGAGATTCTCCTTTTTACGATTTGTTTTCTACACATTTAATAATGTTGGAGCGAGCCTGAGTTTTGAACTACCAACGACTGCTTCTTTGTGTTTTTGTGCACGACGCAAATCAAAAGATTAAATGAATAACTTTAGAGAGATGTTTTTTGTATGTTTGTGAGATAGACAGACTATACATTGCACTTAGACTGAGTTATAGAAACAATTGTTTCTTTTTGTTTTTCGTTCTTTGGTCAGTAAAAATCTTAAAATGTGGTCTGATTTTATATGATAATAATTGGTCTAATATAAACATAAACATTAACTTGACCTTTAGACAAACAACAAAAACAGTTGACATCTTACATTTACACTCAAACAAGATTAAACCTTCTGGTTTCTGTTTGACACTTTAAAAGAAAATGGGAAACAAACTACCATCATCTTTAATTTGGTTCTTTATTTTCTCAGAGCTCTGAAAATGCATTTAAATATTTGTCTTTCTTCAAACGTGTGTTTTAATCATTGATATTCCTGCGTGTTTTCTAAGTCTGTCAGTATTTTAAATTTAAAAAAACTTGCCTCAAACACTTCCGGACTTTTATTTTTTTGAAGATCAGCAACTAATCTGCACCGGAAGCTGTAGTATTTCCTGGCTAGCTTTACACTTTGAACAAGATGGCGTCTAGCAGAAAGGTGTGTTAGCAGAGTCTCTTTGTTGTGTTGAGAAAGAAGTAAAATGTGTAAAGTCCAGATGCTGAGAGCGTTGGTGGAGCAGCGACTAACTGCGGCTGCTGAAGAGATATTTGGGCTGTTTGAAAGAACGATAGCAGAGTACGAGGAGGAACTACAACCCGGTTTTCATCTGAAAGAACCATCTACTTATGTGGATAAATACAATGCATCCCTGTGAACGTGGATACAAAGATAAAATTCAACAGCTTCACTGTTATTGAGCATAGCTATTCTAAAATCCCTCCACATATCTAGGGCCTCCCTCTGAACATACTACACTGAGTAATGTTTTACAATATGCCTCAGCCTATTTTTTATGATTGTTTTATTGCCAAAAATCCAATACCGTCAATGTTATTGAGTCTAGCTCTTCCAAAATCACTCCACAAATCTGGGGCCTCCCTACCAACATACTACACCTTCTTATGTTGGGTAAGCAGGCTCAGTCTATTTTTAAATAATTTTTATTGGGGATAACATCCAATAGCTTCACTGTTACTGAGCTTAGTGCTTCCAAATGTACATCTGGGGGCTCCTTACCAACATAGGCTACTACACCTTATGTTGGCAAAGCAGGCTCCAATTATTTTAAAATAATTGTTATTGTAGAAAAATGCAATAACTTCACTGTTACTGAGCCTAGTGCTTCCAAATTCACTCCACACATCTGGGGGCTCCTTACCAACATACTACACCTTCTTATGTTGGGAAAGCAGGCTCAGATTATTTTTAAATAATTTTTATTGTAGAAAAATGCAATAGCTTCACTGTTACTGAGCCTAGTGCTTCCAAATGTACTCCACACATCTGGGGGCTCCCTACCAACATACTACACCTTATGTTGGGAAAGCACGCTCTGCCTATTTTTAAAGATTTTTTATTGGGGATAACATCCAATAGCTTCACTATTATTGAGCGTAGTGCTTCCACATGTACTCCCCACATCTGGGGCATCCCGAACAACATACTACACCTTCTAGATCGAGTTTTTTTAACAACCTGAATATTGACCACCCCACCCCTCAACATTTTTTTTTACGTGATAAAGCACGATGAATGACTGCAATTTTAATGTAATTTGGTAAAATGAGTTAATAAATAAAAGACACCCACGTGTATTTCAGTTCTTTATACATCCTTTTTTGAAATAATTACATTAAAATATCTACTATATAACGAAAAAAAAGTACATATATAAAGGTATAAGATGTAAAACATTTCAGTGATTAAAACAGTCACAGAAGAAAACACACTACTACTATAGTGCTAAGGTCACTAAACTACTGCACAACACACACACACACACAACTATTCCTACCTTACAAGTTACACCACACTACTGCACAAAAACACAGTAATAATTGACAATTTCCACTACCTTTCTGCACAAATCACAAACAACAACTCTTCCTATATAGAAAAATGTACTACACTCTTGCACAACAAACAAATATTACAACATTAAAATTTTCACTACACTACTGACAACAGACACACAACTAGCCTTCATTATAAATGTCAGTACACTACTGCACACACTCACACAAGCACACACAAGAACAAAAACAACTGCAAATTTCACTTCTTCACAGTACAAAGTACAACTTTACATATTGACACTTACCGAGGCTCTTTTTCCATGGCTGTTGCACATGGTACAAAGCCAAGGAGATTCTTCTTTTGGAATCTGTGCTGCTGTAATGCCAAGGCAGGACATGTGGAACCACCTTGCTCAAGTGTCACACTGGATCTACAAAACAAAAGAAATGTTTAGAAAAAATTCCACATTACGGAACATAACAATAAAACACATACACAACATTCTAAAGCTATGCACTGTATTTGACTCCACACATTATGGACAATATGTACTATTATGAGTATAAAACAGAATATCAAAACTCACCCACATTGTCTCATCAGCAGCATCACCATTTTTTGGAAGATCCTCAACTCCACAGAATGAACAGAAGTCATCCTTTGAAACTTAACAATAATACAAGTGTGTTATGGTTATGTTTTTGGGTTAAGATTGGAGAAAGTGATAGGAAGATCAAATCAAATTCACAACATTTTAAAAATTGTACCAGATGCTCTGAGGATTTCGTTTCCCATGTCCTTTCTCAGGTTTTTCAGATATTTCTTTGATGAGGGTATGCACATTTTCTCTGGTGTTTTTGGACATTCCTGGATCACCATCTTGGCCATCTATAAGGAAAACAATGCATGTACTTTCTGATATAACATGGTAACGCCATTATAAATAACTTCAGTGTAACATCAAAAAAGGAAAAGCACAACACTGCTCACTTCAGTGTACAGTCATGTTATTGATAAAATGTGGTTTTGGTTAATGACTCTAGACTGTAAAATATGTTTCTCAACAACCGCCAGTCGGTCGAGTATGCATATTTAACTTTAATTCTTTTTTGTTGATCTGAATGTTTTCCTTGCAAAACAGCTGCACATGCGGAAAAATCTGTCATGGTATGCAGACATCTCTCTACCTTCAGTGAAAAACATTACACAAACTTAAATAAATATTAGAAATTACTATATATATATATATATATATATATATATATATATATATATATATATATATATAGATAGATAGATAGATACAGTAAATTTACCTGCATAACAAAGATCCCACAACTGGTGCCATCTTTCTGATACTGTAGGTGTGGGTTATCTTGCCAGGCTTCCAGTTGATACTGACCCAGTACTCCTTCCCAAATCGGTTTCTGCGCATTTGGAAGTACTGCCTGTAGGGTAAATATAAAATTGAAATTCATATTTGGTAGTTGGTTCTAAAATGGGTTACTATATGTGTTTGTGAAAGTTCTTTATATCATAAAATTTATTTACCCGAATCTGATGCCAGCCTGTCTTGAGTCCTCCACTTCATCAGAGCCTTGCATAGGATCAACCACATAAATGTGGTTGGAAGGGGTGTGAAGGTACTAAAGGAGTAAAAATTACATCAAATCATGCAAAACATATCAGAAACAGCTACAATCAATAGTGCAATTACAACTTTTATAAATGTCCAACTGACACACCTCAGATCAAATACCTAAATATCATTGTATATTTTTTTTTAGATTTGTCCAATGTGATTTTAGTGGTTACAAAATATTTCAAATATTTACTTTGAATGTCTTCACACATAACAGTCTTGCAATAGAGATACGTTGGAAGTGCTAATATTGCACAGTAAATAATAACTTTGCCTTTGTAAGAGATATATATCAGAATGCCTATGTGTGTTTGTATTAAGTATGAATCCGGAGATATTATATTAAAAGGGACCCCTAAAAATATTGGCGCTTGGGGTCCCTTTGGTTTGAAAAGCGCATATAATAAAAAAAATACTACTACTAGGTAGTGAACCAACAGCAGTCTGTAGAAAAAGATATCTTAGTTCCTACAACATAGCAGCTATTTTCCAACAGAAAAATAGGAAGTTACTAGGTCGGTCATGGCATACAAAGGGGCGCTCAGACAATGGAAGAAGTGGCGTTCGTCATGTTATGAGATTGCCATAAAAAAAAATTTAAACGATAGGTTAAGGTAAAAATAATGTTAAGGGTGCTTTAGATTGTGTGGTTTAGAGATAGTGATTTCAATTATTGCAGTATTTACATAACATGTCTTTATTTCAGTACAGGTTGCCTAGTTTTAATTTTTTTTTAAATTTAAAAAAAAAATGTAAGATATTTGTTGATAGCAAAGCTATAAAGTTAAACATTGGTTTATCCCCTTAAATGACTTAAATATCACCTTTTATTTTTATAACATTCAACCACTTACTTAATAGTTTAGTACAATGACAGATTCATAAAATGTACTGGTGTGGTATAGACATTTGTAATGAGAAACTTGCCTCCTCCATTATGAGATCATCAGGCCTCAAAGTTCGAAACTCTCTGTGCCGCAGGGTGAACTTGTCATCAGCATGGCTTACAATTGCCACAACCACTTCATTTGGTTTAGTTGTACAAAGGGAATTAACCTACAAAACAAAACAAACAATGACATTACACAACAGGAAAGAAAACTTTCAATTTAGCTAATTGAACACACTGTTGTGACGGAAATAGGTCAATACCCTAAACCATCCCATTTACTGTTTCTGAGTATTTTTTTTTTCCATTATAAACTAATAAATTGGAGTTCTTTATGTAATTTGTGAAAGCCAAACTCAAGCTGAATTGAGTCCTGTGTTTTGAATACAGTCAATGTTTGTCATAGTCGTACCCTGCTAAGTGCTGAAAGACTACAGCTTCAATACATTATGAATTCACTGTAATGGTCAGGAAAAAGTACCTCTGTGTCAGGCACCGACACTTTACTTGTGAAGCTCGTCTTGGCCTTTGGAGCAGATTTATCTTTCTTTGGAGCTGGCACTGTTTCTGGGGGAGAGAAAAACTTGGACTTTGCTGGTGGGGCAGCCTTTGTCCCACCCCTCTTTTCCCAACCCTCTTGTGATAGGTTGATGTCTTCTTTTATGGGTTCAAAAAGTACCTCATCATACAACTTATGGCACATAATGTGCTCTCTGTATCGGCCCTGTAAAGAGGCATACATTTTTCGAGCAAACATTCCTGGCCTCATTCCCCTCTTCTTATTTAGAATGTTGTGTTTTACTATCCCAAACCATCGCTCAACATGGCTGTTGGTCTCCCTGGTTTTTGTTGACCCAAAACATTCATCCTTCTTGTCTGTGGCATATCTTTTCAAATTTCCCAGCAACAATCCACTCCAGAGGGGGAATAGCCCTAAATAATGTTCAAAAAGTACTTCAATTATTGCTGGGCAGTGAAACGGATTGTCTTCTGAGGTCTCTGAATCGGCTTCGCTTTCTGTCAGTTGTTGTTGAACCTCCTCGAAACCTTCCGAAATTCAGCCGAGAAGGGAGATCTCTGATTAATAGTTTTACCATTTATTCTGTCCTCCTCCTCATCCCTTGGCTCTTTGTCCCTGTGTTCCTTGTCGTCTTCGTCCAAATCCGCAATGTTGCCTTCTTTTATTGATTTCTGCAAGGCCTTCAGGTTTTCTTTGACCTGGCTGCAATGATGTTTACCTGTCAGCACTATACACAAGGATCGGAAGAACCCCAGGGCTGTTTCCATACTTGTTGTGTTTTGCAACCTTGCAAAGGCAAAAGTTGCGAAATCTTTCAATCCTTGGTCTGTGGTTTTTTTACCAATTAGCTCTCTGACAGCCTTCAGGATATGGGCAGTACATATGTGGAGAACAGTGGTGTTTCCAATTTCTGTCCAGGTTTTCTTTTTCCGGCAAATAGAGAAAGCACTATCAAGGTAGCTGACAATACTTTCTCTGTTAAAGGACATTACAACACTCTGTAGAAGAGCCCAGCTGTAGTCTGTCTCTATTTGGTGTACCGTCAGTTTGGTGTGTTGTGACACTTTTCTGACAAACTGCATCAACCAAAAGGTTATTGGTGGAAGACATGGAGAAGGACTTTCGGTCGGCACCAAAGTGCTTCTGGAAAACTGTTCGCCACCTCAGGAGGGGGAAGCGGGGAACCATCCAAGCTGTGTACAGTAAGGATGGGACACTGTTGACCTCAACTGAGGAGGTAATAGGGCGGTGGAAGGAGCACTTTGAGGAACTCCTGAATCCGACTAATACGCCCTCTATGTTAGAGGCAGAGCTGGAGGATAATGGGGGATTGTCGTCGATTTCCCAGGCGGAAGTCACTGATGTAGTCAAACAACTACACAGTGGCAAAGCCCCGGGGATTGATGAGATCCGTCCAGAAATGCTCAAGGCTCTGGGTGTGGAGGGGCTGTCCTGGTTGACACGCCTTTTCAACATTGCGTGGAAGTCTGGGACGGTGCCAAAGGAGTGGCAGACTGGGGTGGTGGTTCCCCTTTTTAAAAAGGGGGACCAGAGGGTGTGTGCCAATTATAGGGGTATCACACTTCTCAGCCTCCCTGGTAAAGTCTACTCCAAGGTGCTGGAAAGGAGGGTTCGGCCGATAGTCGAACCTCGGGTTGAGGAGGAACAATGCGGATTCCGTCCTGGTCGTGGAACAACGGACCAGCTCTTCACTCTCGCAAGGATCCTGGAGGGAGCCTGGGAGTATGCCCAACCGGTCTACATGTGTTTTGTGGATTTGGAGAAGGCGTATGACCGGGTCCCCCGGGAGATACTGTGGGAGGTGCTGCGGGAGTATGGGGTGAGGGGGTCTCTACTCAGGGCCATCCAATCTCTGTACAACCAAAGCGAGAGCTGTGTCCGGGTTCTCGGTAGTAAGTCGGACTCGTTTCAGGTGAGGGTTGGCCTCCGCCAGGGCTGCGCTTTGTCACCAATCCTGTTTGTAGTATTTATGGACAGGATATCGAGGCGTAGTCGGGGTGGGGAGGGGTTGCAGTTTGGTGGGCTGGGGATCTCATCGCTGCTCTTTGCAGATGATGTGGTCCTGATGGCATCATCGGCTCGCGACCTTCAGCACTCACTGGATCGGTTCGCAACCGAGTGTGAAGCGGTTGGGATGAGGATCAGCACCTCTAAATCTGAGGCCATGGTTCTCAGCAGGAAACCGTTGGAATGCCTTCTCCAGGTAGGGAATGAGTCCTTACCCCAAGTGAAGGAGTTCAAGTACCTTGGGGTTGTGTTCGCGAGTGAGGGGACAATGGAGCGGGAGATTGGTCGGAGAATCGGCGCAGCGGGTGCGGTATTGCATTCAATCTATCGCACGTTGTGATTTAAAAGAGAGCTTAGCCAGAAGGCAAAGCTCTCGATCTACCGGTCAGTTTTCGTTCCTACCCTCACCTATGGTCATGAAGGCTGGGTCATGACCGAAAGAACGAGATCCAGGGTACAAGCGGCTGAAATGGGTTTCCTCAGGAGGGTGGCTGGCGTCTCCCTTAGAGATAGGGTGAGAAGCTCAGTCATCCGTGAGGAGCTCGGGAGAGCCGCTGCTCCTTTGCGTCGAAAGGAGCCAGTTGAGGTGGTTCGGGCATCTGGTAAGGATGCCCCCTGGGCGCCTCCCTAGGGAGGTGTTCCAGGCACGTCCAGCTGGGAGGAGGCCTCGGGGAAGACCCAGGACTAGGTGGAGGGATTATATCTCCAACCTGGCCTGGGAACGCCTCGGGATCCCCCAGTCGGAGCTGGTTAATGTTGCTCGGGAAAGGGAAGTTTGGGGTCCCCTGCTGGAGCTGCTCCCCCCGCGACCCGACACCGGATAAGCGGACGAAGATGGATGGATGGATGGATAGAATGCTCATTTGTCAGCATTTCACACACTGGCAGGGGGGGTGCATTTTCACCACCAGGTAGAGTCAGAGCATAGTACAGGACTCTTTTATTCTGACCCGGTACCTTAGAACACACACTCCCTGTGGCATCAAGGTGTAATGTCAGAGGGGCCTTTCTTCTTAGGTGCTGGACAAGAATGTTAACTCCGGTCTCCGTGTACATATGTATTGAAAATGGATCGACTTGGAAATGTTGTATGTATCCTGGCATCTTGTGAAATCTTACATCGCTTTCCTTCATGATGTTTTGGGTTAGATACATTTCCATAAACATGTCATCATGTAATCGGTTTGCTTTGGTTAACTCGGATTTGAGAGTTTTGAGGACATTTCTGTTGAGACACCTGGTGATATTTCCTGCCATAATCTCTTCTGTTGGGATTTTTCTCAGTCTTCTGTAGTACAGTTGGCTTACTCCCTTATGTACAGCCCTTGCTATTTTCCCTCTTCTTGTATTGCTTGCTGTCCTGAATTTTCTTTCACTTATTTTGTGTTTTATTTGCCCAATCTGTTGAACGGTTATCCTCACTGCACTGGCTTTTGCGGGCTCCTTTTACCTTTTAAATACATATCTTGCAATGCATGAGGAATATGTACATCTTGCCGTAACGTTTAAATATGGGCTGTTTTTTTTCCTGCTGTGAGGACTTTCACGTGCTGGCTTCTGAAAGAGAGAGTACAGCAGGGATTTTGCTTTCGAAAACTATTGTACAACACGTGGGTCCATGGTTGCCTTAATTTGCAACCAGACAATGGAACAATTCTGCTCCACTGTTTTTTATTCACCGAAATGGTACATTTTTTCGCTGTTGCTGGCAACTTCCTCCACTCTGGCTTGCCTTCTTCTTCTTCATTCATGTTCATTTCTTCAGACAATTGTCTGTCTCCTTCAGAATGACTTTGAAGTGATGCTTTTACGTCATTGTCATCATTCATGGTCTGTTCTTCTGACGACTGTCGCTCTCCTTCAGCTTCACTTTGAAGTGATGCTTGTACTTGATCTTCATCATTTTTGTTCAAGTCTTCTGACCAATGTATGTCTTCTTCAAATGATGAATTAACTTCATTCACCAAATCTCTGACATTATTACGGTTATTTTTCCAAATAACCCACAGCCAATGACGTTTTTTTTTAAGGTCTTCACCAAAAATGGCTGTAGACAATTCCGACCATAGGTCAGATGAGTAGCCTACCGTATTTTTCGGACTATAAGTCGCGCCGGAGTATAAGTCGCATCAGTCAAAAAATGCGTCATGAAGAGAAAAAAAACATATATAAGTCGCACCGGACTATAAGTCGCATTTATTTAGATTATAAATACAAGAGTTATTCAACTACACAATAGCACACAGAACAATACGTTGAATACGGTAGGTGTCCGGTATGTTAACGTAACACATTAACAGTTATTGAACTATACAATAGCACACAGAACAACTAGCTACCAGGGCGTGGAGCACGGAGGTATTAAAAGGCGTGGAGACGTAACTGCACCGTGAACGAGCCCCTCCAGACTTGTTCCTCCACCTCTGGCCGTCTCGCTTTCAGCCCACGATTAGCCGATTAGCCGATTAGCTTTCTTTGTTTTCTTCATTGCAGTAAGAGTCACCTTTTCTCCAGTCTCCCTCATAAGTTTCTCCCTCATTTCAAACTCTCTGCTGTTCAATTACCGTTTTCGGCTGTATATTTTACTACCTGCAGTTTGTTATCTCTTTTCTTTCTCAGTTGTCTTTAGGAGGAGCGTTCTAGTTGTCACGAGCCTAGAGCGCCCTCTCGCGGCTGTAGGTAATGTTTTCAGTATCAATTAACATGTAAAAACATGTTAAATTATATATATTTTGATATATAAGTCGCACCTGACTATAAGTCGCAGGACCAGCCAAAGTAGGAAAAAAAGTGCGACTTATAGTCCGGAAAATACGGTATATCCCTTTCTGTAATATTCACATCCTTCATTGACCTTACTACTGCCTCAATTCCACCAGCCGCTGTCCATAAATCTTTTCGGGTGCATTTGAACCTCCCCATCTTATTCAAATTGCCTGCCTGTTAACCTAAAGAAGGGGACACAGGCAAATATAGAATAATGGCTGAAAAAAGGTGACAAACTGTTAAGCCTGTGTTAGATAATTACAGATTACAAGTTAAATTTTAAATGTCTATAACAGTTACAGTGGCTAATGAAATACCTTTTTATTTCCTGCATTCCATATTTATTGGATACATATTTTTGAATGAATTGATTTTCTTAAAAAATTAATGAACTATCTTGTTCTCTAATGGCAGGACAGGTCTTTTACATTTCTTCCTGTATTGAAGGATTAACACTGTAGTCGTTACAGTATGAGTGATATTTCTGGTGAAATATGTGTTTGATCTAAACAATAATACATATATACTTTTACTTGTAACTGATAACTAAAATTGAACTGTATTTTTTTATATTTGTAAGCTCCGGAGGTGTGTGTGTGTGTGTGTGTGTGTGTGTGTGTGTGTGTGTGTGTGTGTGTGTGTGTGCGGGGGGAGAGGGGGGGTGTAATGTGTGAGTGTGTGGTAATCATGTAGGTTTATAGGTTGATGGTTTAATGGATGGATATTGGTAGACAGATTAATGAATGCTGGTAGCCAAATACTTGAATGCATATGTATGTAGATTGTTTCATGAATGGTTAGAAGTGGATGGAAAAATTATATTTTTCTGCACTTTGATAAATTACAAAAACCATAATATCGAAATATATACGCTTACGATTTATTTACAAATGTCAAATGAAAAATTTCACATTCCCATGACTTCTGTTTAACTTGAATGATACTTTAAATGTTAAAATGAAGAATTCATTTTAATTTAGAACTTCTTTATATAATTGTTGTATATGAAGATGTAATATATTGTCAGGAAAAACTTTGGGCTGTGGCAGATCGTTTGTTTTATTAATAATAATAATAATAATAATAATAATTAAATATGAGGCTGCAACGAACTAAGATCCCATTCAGATACACAAACTATCCAAAAAGGGGGACATAAAAATAGGCAACTTCCAAAACTGATCCTCAAATATTCTGAGCCTCCCTCCTGTAGTGGTCACTGGCCTCCACCTGTTGTCATTCCGAACTTGTAAAATATGGACGTTTGTATAGTGGCTGTCAGTCTTTCAGCGTGTTTGTGTAACGCACCGGGGAAAGCAGCAGTTAAATAGGATTTAGCGAGTATTATGTAATGGATAATTTCTCGTGAGGAGATTGGTCGGGGTGGTGGATGGGTCAAACACAGGGCTCTCACCCAGGGGAGCGGGGTTCGCGGCTCTTTTGTCACGCTTGCTGTAGGCCTAGTCTCTTTTTTCTTTCCTCCAGCGTAACAGTCAGACAACTTTTTTCTAAACATAGGCCTAACCATGCGTGTTTTCTTGTATCTCTAAAGGAGACTTTTAGCGTTTTTAAGGCCGGTTACACACTGCACGCGTCACGGGAGCGTGGCGTGTCAGCTGCGTGGATTTGGTCTGTCTTTACACACCAGAAAGGTGTCTGACGCGGCGCTGCTGCTGCTAGCCTTGTCTGGACACATGGATGTTTCCCATTGATAAAATAAAAAAATATATATATATATAAATATATACTGATTTGATTACAGCAAAGACAACGTCTGCATTATTGACGGCAAAATAGGCTACAGAATATTTTAGGTGCACTATTAGAAAATCGATTAAAAAAAATTACATTCATATAGGCCTATCTGCATTTATATCAAAACCTAGAGGCTTTCCAACATCAACATGACATATAAACATATTTTCCTATTCTATTTTGCCTGGAAACCCTTCCAACACGCTCGCGTCTCGGTTCTATTCTAGCAGGCACGCGTCTCAGGCGCGGCTCGACGCGCGTCTCACGCAGGCAGTGTGTAAGCTCTATAACCTGTTACCATGGGAGCCGAAATATAAACGGACACGCCACGCGGCTGACACGCTCGCGTGACGCGTCCAGTGTGTAACCGGCCTAAGAAGGACGAAAGCACCTGACCAAGCGTCCATATTTTAGGAGATGAGTGTAAGAGCATGTTGAATCTAGTCGTCAATAAACAGGCTACCAGAATAACCGAGTAGCCTAGGCCATAAAGAAACAAGCCTGCACGTGATGGTCGTGGTCAACACGTGTCCTAGCATGTCCAACACATGAAAATGTGCTTTTGCTATCTGCCACATCAGTTTTAAAACAAAAATATGAATTTGTATTTCTTATTGTGTCACCAAATTAATTAAATTCACATTAGTAGCCTATGCCTTATTATGAATATATAACCAGTGATAATGATATGTCAAAAGCAGATCCTTAATTAATCATCTCTACATCATCTATGATAATTTAAGTGTCTAAGTTCTGAAAATAACATTCAATCATAGCACATAAATCCATAAAAAAAACACACATAATAAAACAAAATACTCACGTTTCAGCGTGTAACTGGATACCAGCAATTTTCGATCGAATCCATACTTTTAAAAAGGCAGTCCAGATGTCTTTCCCCTGAGTGAAATTTGTTGTGAAGCTGGGTCACAATTCAGGCAGATGGAGATTGCAGCATCCATTCCATCCTTCTTTTGATTGTTTTAACGTTATTGTAGTCTACAAGCGGAGGTTGAATGATCCAAGAGGTTGAGAAATTGTGGTGGAGCTTCAAGAATTAGAGGCTAGGGCCTACTTAGCATAATGAAATGCTAAAATTACATAATTAAATGCTAAGTAGCATGACAGTTAATGCGATTGCCATTCAAGTTGTGTCAGTGTCCCAAAGACGTCTAATACTCTTCGATTTTTTCAGGACATTGATTAATTTGCAACTTTTCTAAGTTGACAATTTTTTTTAAATGCAAAACAGAAGCAATTTTTAAACACCAAGCTATATAAACACTTATAGTTTCCTACTCCTAAGATAATTTGCCTAGGCTAACTACCGCCGCTGGGCGCTCTCTCTCTTCAGTCACTCTGTATCTCGCTTGACCATCTAACGTTACCGTGCTTTCAGGCGGACTTGAACAGCTGAGTTGCAGCGACAACATCAGCTGGTTTGAGTCTATCTGAGACAGTCCGGTTTAGTATTTTAAAATGAATGCACTGTCGATAGGCTACAGGCTATTCTATAACCAAAATGATGGCGGGATCTCTTAATTAAACCCAAGCGCTCTTTGGTGAAGTGGTTCATTCCGTAAATGTTCATCATCTATCCATCAGCCAATTAAGCCCGCGCTGATAATTTGATTGGTCCAACCATTTTGATTTGTGCATAGCTGCTCCACAACGGATCAACTCCAGGCCGATTCCTACCTGTTACATTGACCATTATACAAATAGGCTACCATGCCTCATTTTGAGTTGGCCTAGCCTACAGAGTGTTATATTTTTATTTTTTGTGTTTAAAATCAAAAAAGAGGAACCCCCTTGTCATGCATTATACATGACTCAGTAAAAATCTTTATTTTCTGACAATTTCAACTTCCCAAAAACATGTCATATCATTTTGACATATTTTATGACTGAAGTGACATCATACAATGTTTTGGAACAGCATGGTTAGAGAAGTTTTGTTTTTTAAGCAAATGTGAATGTTGACAATCACATTCACATGGTTAAAAGAAAAAAAAAAGTACTGGTATAACAAATTAGCGTTATTTTACTGTTTTATTAACCTGCTTTGGGCTAAAACTTTAAGGTGGACACTTGTTGAAATGTATAGCCTATTTCTTTACTTAAAGGCTAACTAAATGTCATTGTTTTTTTCATGACAACTTTAACAACAACAATATTTGGCTAACTCGCCTGGCTATAATTAACATAACTGAATCCAGAAATATAGGCCTACGATAGCTTACCCTACTTCAGATAAATGTTTTTGACTTATGCTATAAACTGTAGGATGTGTAGGCTTAGAGAAAGAATATAACTTATGGATGACAATAAACTAAGCCACTTCTTACAACAAATACAATAATGGTCTATTAGTGGGTGCAGGTCTATAATAATAAAGACCAGCAGTTCTCTGCTTGTTATTGGCCAGTAACATTACCCTAACACCACCTCTTTGGGAATAGCTTATCTCAATAACAGTGAAGCTATTGGATGTTATCCCCAATAAAAATTATTTAAAAATAATCTGAGCCTGCTTTCCCAACATAAGAAGGTGTAGTATGTTGGTAAGGAGCCCCCAGATGTGTGCAGTAAATTTGGAAGCACTAGGCTCAGTAACAGTGAAGCTATTGGATGTTATCCCCAATAAAAAATCTTTAAAAATAATCTGAGCCTGCTTTCCCAAAATAAGTAGGTTTAGTATGTTGGTAGGGAGGCCCTAGATATGTGGAGTGATTTTGGAAGAGCTAGACTCAATAACATTGACGGTATCAAATTTTTGGCAATAATAATTCATAAAAAATAGGCTGAGGCATATTTTAAAAAATTACTCGGTGTAGTATGTTCAGAGGGAGGCCCTAGATATGTGGAGGGATTTTGGAATAGCTATGCTCAATAACAGTGAAGCTGTTGAATTTTATTTTTGTATCCACTTTCGGTTTTGCACTTTGTAGACGGTCCCTAGACGCTCGGCTGAAAGCATAACGTTCACAGGGATGCATTGTATTCATTCACATAAGTAGATGGTTCTTTCGGATGAAAACCGGGTTGTAGCTTGTTGTCTACCTTCCTACGGTTAGATTGAGCTGCCTATTGTGTAAGTAACACGTTTCATCTACGATTTATTGAACCGCAAACCCGCGAATCTGCCAATTTCTGTCTAACTTTACCGAAGTAGCTACTGGACGCTGTTTTCAACCCTCAGCTTCGGTTACACAGAGCAGGTTTGGTCATTAAACCTTTACTTGATCTTTCTCTCCTTCCTGTGATCTCTTCTCTCAGAAACGATATGACGATAGGACGTATGTAAGTAAGCATTTGTTCATAAGATATATTGTAATCTTTGCTCTTTAACAGGCCGTCGCTAAACCCACCAGACTCCATGTAAATAATCAGTACTTTTATCATCATAAAACACACTTCATTCAAAGTGGACAGAAACACAAAACTATTAAAAGCCGTCATGGTTCGTCTTTCCACTGTTCCAACAATCACCACTCTGGTTTGGTTGAAATAAACCCATAACTCACCGATTTACATGTGGAGATATGCTGGCTCTATACATGCTAAAAGTACTGATTATTTACATGGAGTCTGGAGTGTTTGGTGATGGTAATTTGGGGGATGTTATCTAGATAAACAACAGTAACGTTTCTTTTTAGCAACAGTTTGCTTTATTTGCTATCGGTTATCAAAAGCATCATATGTCTTCCATTACAAGCCAGGATATAATGTTAGTGTCTCTTCTCTGTCCTCTCTCTTTAATGATTAAATAAGGTAATGTCTCCAAACTTACCTCAATTATAGATTGTCTCCTGCTAGTTGTACTACAGCACTTTTTTTTAAAATATAGGCATATGCATAATTTTGAAAATGTAATATATGTCATGTAAACAAAGAGTCATGTCTCCAAAACTACTCCACACATAGAAGCCCCCTCTGCTGGTTGTTCTACAACACGTAGTTTTCAAAAATAATCATATGTATAATTTTAAGGAATATTTTTTGCTAAAAACATTTAATACTTTAATGTTTTCATACTTACCTCACTATAACTGCTCACCTAATGGTTGAACTATAACGGTTACTTATCAAAAAGTAAACAGGCATCATTTTTGGGTATACTTATTTTGTCTCAAGACATATAGAGAATTGTCTCACTAAATACTCCAGAGAAGATGTACAAGGAGAACAAATATTTAAAGTAATATATATATATATATATATATATATATATATATATATATATACACACACACACACACACACAATTCTTTGTTGAACTTTAATACTTTACAAACACCAGAGCAAGAGAGCGCTGTGACTACTATTCTGAGGTGATTTTGGAGAGGGGCATTAGGTAATTAAATACGCTGGCTGACTTACATGACACCATTGTATTCATATAATACTATCAATCCAGACTTAATATGATAAGAATAATATATGCATGTTGCTTCCTATAAATTTCAGGTTGTGGTCGACTAACGGGGCTTGCTTTGGTTGTTTGATAAATTGATCAACGTTGGTTGTGATTGGTGGTTGGCTGTGCATGCAGAGCCTGCATGTCACGCACTAGCAACAAGAAGACCAGTGTAAATGACGTTAAGCCCTACAGTCAACTCTGTATTGCTGTTCTGCCTTGTGGTGCCTGAAGTTAATCTGACTCAGACTTTTAGGCTCAAGGTTCTCTGATTCCACCTGCGCTGCTCCTCTGTACTGATCATCTGTACTGTCTTTCCACCAATCACTGCATTTTGCACCTGCAATAATGGCATCAATAGTGTCCTTGTCATTTCTCCATGTACTATTAACATTTCTTATAGCATGAACATATTAAATTATATTATAACCTGATCATTGCACATATTGTACTGACAACAAAGTTTGCTTAGCATCTAACCAGAAGTGTAAAAGAAGCAGTTTACCTTCGGAGCGAGTGACTCTAGAGGCATAGTGGAAGAAACAAAGTGAGTGTTTCTCATTCTCAAGAATGCACAGAACGGACTTGTGTTCTTGGGGAGAACGTTCTTGCTGGTTGTTCTTGGAAGAATGAACTCGCAAGTTCACAAGCACAGAAAACTCTGTTAACAGTTTGAGACGATGCCTTCTTCCTGTTATTGCTCAACACCCCCAGCACAGAGGCTACCTGCAGGGAAATAAAAACCACAACAATATAACCACTTTGTATTAAAACAATCTCCGGACAAGAAAACCTCATAATGCTACAACTATTGCAATAATATTGAAAAATAAAACTAATTGAGCTTTAATTTTATCGTTTATGGTTCAGCTCAAACACTCCTTACTTATTCAAAAGAGTGGAACGCAATCCCTACTATTATTAGTGTATAAGTTTAAGTCAGTTTAAATAAAAAAATAAATAGGCATATGCACTGGTGTGTCCTGTGTTCCTATTAGTGTTGTGTGGAATTATCATTTCTATATTATTGTTGTGCACTATATATGCCCAGGGAGATGGAAATTAGCAATTCAAATTATAAAGGTTGGTGTCTCCCCTTTAGTCTACATAACATGTCATAGCATGTTACCACTTCATGTACAACTGTTCATTTATCATACAGACTGAAACTCAACTTCTAATAAATCAGAAAACAAAAATATGAACTAAATACTAAATCTAATGTAGGCTATAGCCTATGGCATAATTTAAACAAGTTTCCCGAAAAGACGTGGGGGTGTGTGTGTGTGTGTGTGTGTGTGTGCGTGCGTGTGGAGTTTAACTCCGAAAAGACAGTTAACCACAGGTTCCCGTTAATCTTATGATGGACATGTGTTGTGATATTTAAACAAACAATCCGTCAACGGCGAAATAAACGCCTCTTATTTACGGGACCTCCGGCATACAGCGGGGTGTCCGAGTGAGACTGTCCGAGCGATGAGCATGTGGCCCCGGCAGGCGCAAGCTGGCGGCCGCGTCACTTTATGGGGCTCCGAAAGCTCAACTTAATTCGGTAAAGATTTTCGCAAGACAAGAAAATCTAAACCGTTCATTTCTCGCCTAAAATGTTCTCAGAAGTGAATTTAGTGATGAATAAGACGGCGAAAATTGTTAAAATTGTCCCGTTTTTGGGCTGTCTATGTACCGAAAACCCGACCATCATTGAATGCCGAAATGAATGTTGGGATACGGGTGCTGCGAAGTTCATACAAGTTACCAACCAATGCATCCTCGGTAAAATGGGCGTGTCAAGAACATCTTACCTGTTCTTGGTGAAATGCAAACTTGTGTATTGGGACAGTACTTTGGCAACACAAGATGACGTTTCACAGGGACACAAGAACACAAGTCAATAGAAGAACACAGATTGAGAAACGCCCAGTGTCTCCTCTCTGCTTTCTGACCACGGTGGGAAATCTGTAGCAGGAAAAGTTAGCCACGGCTGAGCGAGGTGCGTCACCGCGACGTCCAGTTGCATTTTTCAAGAGGTGCACGCACGTCGCTTGGCCGTAGCTTGGTAGCGTTCCATTTCCCCCGACTCTTCTTCTCCATAAACATCATGAAATCAAGGAGAGGGTTAAGTTTTCCTACAGATTTCCCACCATGGGCAGAAAGAACAGGGGAGACACTTTGTTTGTCTCTCACTATGACTCTAGAGTCACTACTCACTCTGAAGATAATCACCATCACTCTCTCACTCTCTCTACCACACACACACTGCTATTCTCTTGAAGAGATCAACGCACATACACCAACGCACTAGTATAAACTTCAGGCCATTTTCGTAGGCTGGAGCCCTGCGTTTCAATTATTTTCATTACCTCACACTGATGCAAAAATACATTTGCCAGTGATTATCTTAACTGCATATTACTCCAGTGGTGAAATAAATCCATGTTATAGCAATTTTAGTTTTATATCAAGTACTTAGTAAAAATACTGATTCTCCAAAGTTCAGTTAAAAAAAATCTTTAGAATAATGTGCAAATTAACCATTTATTAATCAATGACAAAAATAACTGTTGGGGACAGGCCTTAATAGTTCCATTTTGTAGTTGGTTTTTTAGCAAGCTGACCTTAACAAGCTATGCTACTTTGTATCAGTTTGTTAGACTAAATTTGTAAGTTTTCATATCTATGACAATACAAACTACCTCTCATTATTATTGGTTTGAGTTTACTTTGAATGGTGCTCAGTAATGTGTCTGTTCTTCATTCTGTTTCCTGCAGATGTTGAGCAGCTGTTGGTGGTTAAAGAAGAGGTTCCCCCTGAGCAGCAGGAGTGTAGCTCCAGTGTGGACCAGCAGGAGCCAGAGCCCCCCCCACCCATTAAAGAGGAACAGGAGAAACTGTGGAGTAGTCAGGAGGGAGAGCAGCTTCAAGGGCTGGAGGAGGCTGATATCACCAAGTTCCCATTCACTCCTGTCCCTGTGAAGAGTGAAGATGATGAAGAGGAAGCTCAGTCCTCACAGCTTCATCAGAGACAAACTCAACACATGGAAACAGAAGCTGATGGAGAGGACTGTGGAGGACCAGAACCAGCCAGGAACTCACATCCAATTTTACAACCAGAGACTGGAGACTCTTTTGAACCTGAGACTGATAACAGTGCTGATTGGAAGGAGACCAGAGAACCTCAGTCAGCTTTAAACTCTCTGAAACATGATTCAAGACGTAAGAAAACATTCAGCTGCTCGGAGTGTGGGAAAAGATTTGGCTTCAAGTCATGTCTGAAGAGACACCTGATAATCCACACAGGAGCGAAACCTTTTAGCTGCTCAGTTTGTAATAAATCTTTTAAACAGAGTGAACATTTACGGTCACACATGGTAACTCACACAGGAGAGAAGGCCTTTAGCTGCTCAGTTTGTAATACATCTTTTACATTGAGAGGATCTTTACAGAAACACATGAGACTCCACACTGGAGAGAAGCCCTTTAGCTGCTCTGAGTGTGGTAGAGCTTTCATTGATAGTGGAACCCTGAAGACCCACATGATGACTCACACAGGAGAAAAACCTTTCAGCTGTTTAGTTTGTAATAAATCTTTTAAACGGAGCGGAGATGTACAGAAGCACATGAGAACTCACACAGGAGAAAAACCTTTCAGCTGCTCAGTTTGTAAGAAATCTTTTACACGGAGAGGAATTTTACAGTCACACATGTCAGTCCACACAGGAGAGAAAAGATTCAGCTGCAGTGTTTGTAACAAAAGATTTGCCTGGCGTTCTGTTGTCAAAACACATAAATGTGTTGGTCAGATGGAAACAGAAGCTGATGGAGAGGACTGTGGAGGACCAGAACCAGCCAGGAACTCACATCCACTTTTACAACCAGAGACTGAAGACCAAACTGGAGACTCTTCTGAACCTGGGGCTGGTGCCTTTAAGTCCAAGCAAAACATCTCAAGTATCAAACAAAAATATTCATGTATCAACATCTAGATAGAAGACATTATATTGTGTGGTAGGAAAAAGTACACTCTTTATTTAAATTTTGTTATGAGATATTGTTTTGTCTTGTAATGTCTTTCATTATAATCGAGAAATTAGACAAATGTAACCACCCGATATTTTATAGGGCCCACACATATATTCACTTCTTTCTAAGTAACGTATGTTTAGCACGATTCACTATTAATCGTGTATCAATATGAGAGTTTATTCAATACACTTTGGGTTCATGTCTTAATTTTGTGTATCATAATTAAGCACAATTTTAGGCCCAGCAGTCTCGGAGAGGAGATTTTTCAGGGAGACAGGAAGTGCAGGTTGAAAGCTATCTTTAGTTTAAACAAGGGAGTTTTGAGGGAGGTAGCATAGGGAAGTTAGCCTAGCATGGTGTTTCCTGTCAGGGAGCGGGGGAGTTTTCTCTTTAAAGCAAAGCTGAGATGGACATATTATGGTCTGTATAAAACTATATAAACTCACTTGTGCATTGCTATGTTCCAAGGTAATATGATCAGTGACACCAAAACGATTAAGGTCTTTTGACATGTATAGTGTCTCCTCTGCCACTAATTAGGCCATGATAAAGTTAATAAAGTAAATAAGTATAATCCTTTGATGTGACCGGTGTGGTACACCAGGACATGCTGAGTACCCTCCAGGATGAAATAAGGTGAAATCATTTGAAGTAAACCATCTGTTGACTAGCATGTACGTTAGTAGTTATTGTCTGGGTCACAATGACCTAGGTGTAGTTAAGAAAAGGAAGATGAGAGGACTGTTAGAAGTAAAAATATCACCAGTTCATGTCCATCTAAAGATGTAACAAACATGAGGTAACTGTGGGCGTGAATGTGTCCAACTGACACCATCCTAAACACTGTATAAGAAGAGAGTCATATGGAACTTAGATTCAGTTGTCTATTTGACTGACTATCGCCAGTGGTCAGTTGTGTCTGAGGCAGAATGGTTTGTTTGTTAAAATGTAACAAATAAATCTTCATGGAGTTAATATCAACAGTCTCTGGAGTCTTCATGGTGTCCTCGCATAGAAATAAAATGGATCCAAAGGCCGTTGGACTGTTTGCCGTTGTCATTTCATATATAGGTACACAACAAAATGGCGATTGTTTTTAGTTGTTCAGTGACAATATGCGTCAGTGGGGCCGTAAACTGTGTCGAAGTTCGCTGGGAGGAGAACCTGATGCAGCTCGGGAGACGTTCTCGGAGGGAATGAGGAGGAACAGTTAGACCCAGCGGCAGTGGGCAGGCATGCAACCTCCTAAGCTTTCGGCGTTTTGAAACCAAAATGGGTCACCTACGTCATTTGTGCAGATCCGATAAGAAAAATATTTGAGAGGGTGGGGAGGGGGTCTCGAGACTAGAGGGCATTAGAGCTGTTCTTCTCAAAGCCCAGGAACATTAAATGCCCAAAATCAGTGTGCAAAGTTTGTCAAAAGTGAGGTAGGGAGAGTTAGAAAATAATATATCTTATTGTCCACCATGACAAGTTGTCTGTTTAACTTCAGACAGACTTACTCTTTTGCCCAAGTAAAGTATATATTTGTAATTTATTTTCACCATATATATATATATATAATAGTAGAAACTATTTTAATTCATAGCTGTTAATTTATTTATTTGATCTGCTGGACTTTGGATCAATAGACTAAGATTAAAAATGATGTCTAATGGATGCTTGTTAGGTTTAAGTGATGCTGTTGACTTAAGCTGCAGATCATCTTGTCTTTGCTGTCTCACAGAACAGTCTAATAACGTGAGAATGAAATGCTTTCCTTCACACCTGTTGTGTACTTTTCAAAGAATGAGTGCTTAAGGTCCTTGTTTCACAAAATTAAAATACAATTTACAGATTGAATGCTCTATATGTAATAAGTATTTATAAAATTAAATGTCCAAATTTAGCGTGCAAAGCTTGTCCTGTTGATGACTCAAATGTATACTGTAAATGTGTTTATGGTTAAATCGCTTACAAGAACACAACATTGTTTACAAGAAGTATTCAGATTACTGCAGTAAAAGTACTAATACCACACTGTAAAAATACTCTGTTATAAGAGTCCTGCAGTGAAAATGTTACTTCAGTAAAAGTATGTATCCTCAGGAAAATGTAGTTAAAGTATAAAAACATTGGAGAAAGTATAAAGGATCCAACCAGTAGTGTGTTTAATGGTCTAATCATTTCAGCTGGACTTGTAGACTTAATAAATAATAATAATAATAATAATAATAATAATAATAATAATAATAAAAATTAATGAATACAATATCAGATTTGATAAACTACATGTGTAAAGTAACTAGTAACTAAAGCTATAACAGATGAATGTAGTGGAGTAAAAAGTACAATATTTTCCTCTCTGAAATGTAGCATAGAAGTAGAAAGTGGCATGAAAAGAAAAGACTCAAGTAAAGTACAATTACCTCAACATTTGGACTTAAGTACAGTACTGGAGTAAATGTATTTAGTTACATTCCAGCGCTGAAATCCACACTGATGTGTTACACTTCGGACAGAACGGACCCAAACGCAGAACTCAGCAAAAATAAGTTTATTAGGGAAATGAGGGTAGTGGGAAGATGGATGCCAGGGACGAGAGTGTGGGCACGGAGACTGGAGCGGGGAACAGAGAGGGGGCTCCGGGAGCACGGGGCTGAGAGATCCGAGGGGGAGGTACTGGAGCCAGAGCAGATCTACTGGAGGGGCATTGGGTCATCAGCGGGGGGGAACTGCTGTTTGAAATTTTTTTTAACGCAGTGGCAACATAGTCCAACACAAACAAAATACGTTTTTCTTCATTAAAATTAATTATTAGAGAATTTCGTTTTCTTTGTTGTGAATTTCCATATTCATGATCATTCCATATTCCATAACAGATCTAACTTTACTTACTCACTTTACTCCACTTAATTGGGAACGCACAGGAGAGAGACAAAGAGAGTGGCAGATTCCAGCTGGCTTGTCATTGTGTATCTCCTTTTTAATATAAGAAACTTTTAAAAGGATATCATGAAAGCAACTACGATGAGGCTATAGGAGTTTGCGGTTATCCGGTCCCCACTACTGACCATTTTTAAACTCAGATTGATGAGAGGGCTCTTTAACACAGGCTAATATCAATGTGATTTGGAACACAGACAAGAATTTAAAGACTAGTCTCCTACTTTGCCTTTGTAGAATGGAATCGGTGAGTCTTCAATAATTTGTTTTCCAAGCATTTAGCTACATGAAGCCGAAGCGCCAGGTCGGCTCTCAGAGACCGTGGCTGTGCTGGTGGTGGGGGCCGGAGTGTCAGAGTCTGCTGCTGGAAGAAGCTGAAGAGGAGGAGGTCTAAGCCATTTTCGTAAATCCATTTTTTGTCAATAATTAGGTAGACGTCAACTGCCTATGTAGACGGACAAACTGTTATTTCTATACTTTTCGATTCCAACCAACAAAAATGGAAATGGATTCTGCGCGCTGCAGCTCAACCAGTTTAGGCGCTATGGTGGGGCATTCAAGGGCCGCTGAGTAAACTTGAGCATTGACCAAGCCTATGTAGTGGTGTGCGCAGTAAGCGTAGCACCCTGTTGGTTCTTGAACGCACCTTAACTAGACCAAACCCCCCCCATTAGCTGACCTGGTGAAATATTTATTAAAGTCATATAGATATAACTATAAAGATACAATGTGCCTGTTCCCAGCATTAGCACAACACTTTGCGATGGTTAGCTTGTTACCTGTAATGATATATGCTAAATGTAACGTCTCTTTCAAAAAAAAAAAAAAAATGTCTAAGTGGAAATCAAGAGAATAGTGGCAGCGCCACACCAGTTACAGAACAACATGCATCTCAGTGTCAGTCTAAATTACGCACAATAAGCAGTTTGTACTCACTGATGTAATGCTATTTATTTTCTAAGTGTTAGTATGCTCAGTGAAACTGAGTCCAGCGCGAGGGAGACCCGACTCAGAGGAGGAGAGGTTAGTGAGGCCAGCGTCTCCACGGCAGGTGACAGCGCGCACGGATCCGCAGCGCCACGCATGGATAAAATAATGAAATAGTAAATAGGACTACAGTAACAGAAATATGTGCAGAATTAAGACAGCCAAGACAGCCCAGTGTTTGGTGGACCGGGTACACATTGTACACTTAATAGCCTACATATCATCCATGGGATCAATTACGCATCACACGAGTTTGCCCCCCCGACACAGCTTTGTTCCTGGGGAGATGGATCCATGTGTCCTGCCTCCTGTGCGCCATGGATGTCTGAGGCTCAACTACTAACTATAAAGACACAATGTGCCTGTTCCCAGCATTAGCACAACACTTAGCGATGGTTAGCTTGTTACCTGTGACGATATATGCTAAATGTAACGTCTCTTTCACATTAGCGTGTGAGTGACTGACCTATAGGTGCATTTTGAGATGCCTGATGAAGTCTGATGTTGTTGATCCGGCATCATTATCTTGGTGCCACACACCTTGCATGTAGCTGTTGGCTTACTGCCACTGTTTACCAAGTTATTGAAAACAAAACTAATGACAAAAGGCACAACTCCAGGAGGACTTTGTGTCGCCATCTTCAATGTATTTATTTATTTTTTTATATGCGAGTGCGCGCACATAAGGCATAACGCATGCGTTACGCTGCACATTATGACAAAGGGCAGGGGACATACAGCTCGTCATACGTTTCCCCAACGTATATGCACCAATAAAAGAAAATAGAAATACATTAGGTCAAGGTCAAGTTTATTTATAGAGCACATTTACAAGCAGTCACTCCTGCCCCAAAGTGCTGTACAGATACTAATACCAGTAACAGCATAAAAGCATACTAATTAGCCAAGAAGAAAAAGTAAAAACCCATTAAAAACATAGTATCCCCGAAGTAATAATAATAATAATAATAATTAAAACACATGAAAAACATGATTACAAACAATATTAACAATGTCACAGCTCAGCTTGTGTTAAAAGCCATTTCAAAGAGATGAGTTTTTAGAAGTGATTTAAATGACTCAATAGAGCTAGCTGCTTTAATATTGAGGGGAAGAACATTCCAGAGCTTAGGACCTGCAACTGAAAAAGCTCTGTCCCCTCTGGTTTTCAGTCTGGATCTAGGACAGTCCAAAAGAAGCCGATCATTTGACCTAAGTGCTCTGACTGGGGTATGTGAAATCAACATATCAGATAAATAGGAAGGTGCCAAACCATTTAAAGATTTAAAAACAAATAAAATCTTAAAATGGATTCTGAGAGCGACAGGCAACCAGTGGAGAGACAATAGTACTGGGGTACTATCGTACCAGTATCAGAAATTAAAAGGAGATCGTTGTATACTTTCAAAAGAGCTGTTGCCGTACTTTGACCAGATTTAAAACCAGACTGAAATTTTTCATATATTGTTTGATTTAAGGTGCTGTGAAAGTTGCATTTAAACCACTTTCTATAATTTTAGATAAAAAGGCAGCTTGGAAACTGCCCTGTAATTGGACAAAACAGAAGTTTTGTTAGGAGGGGTTGTACAGATCCAGTTGAAAGAGACATATTTGTCATATTTAAAATATAAAGCCCAACTGTGTCAAAAACATCCTTAAAAAGCTTTGCAGGAAGGCTGTCCAATGAACAGACCGAAGGTCTTAAACATTGGACCGTCTTTAACAAATCAGAAAAAGATATTGGCATAAAATTTTCAAAAATGACTGAACAGAACGGTATGATGCTGGGATCTGGTGCAGTACAACATGTTAATGCCCAGATATTGGACACCTTATCAGTGAAACATTTACAAAATCTGTCACACAGAATGGCACTAGGAATAATGCCAGTGTGTTCAGGGGGATTGATTATCCTGTTTTATACATTAAAAAGGACATGAGGCTTATGACAGTTTGACATGTACTGAGTCTTTGCCGCTTTAACAGCGACCTGGTAGTTAGACAGACAGTTTCTTAAAATCCCCAAGGAAATATGAAGCTTGTCTTTCCTCCATTTCCTCTCCGCAAGTCTACATTCCCTTCTGAGAGCACGAGTAGTGTCATTGAGCCCTGGCTCTCTATTTGAGTTAGCACTCCTTTGTTTTAACGGTGCTATTGAGTCCAGGATTTCCGTACACGTGGAGTCAAATAAAGTAACAATCTCTTCAATATCCTTAAATGAAGAAGTGTCTAGGGACATTACGAAGAGGTGTCAAACGCTGCAGCAAATAGTGAAGCCGTGGATGGATTAATTAAGCGCTGCTGACGCATGGGGAAGCACGACTTGCTCCAGCCTAAATAAATTTAAAAAGCAATAATTGCATGAAAACATGTTGACGAGTCTCGAAGCTCAAGTCTGAAGTCTTTAGGGTCGAGTCGCAAGTCAAGTCTGAAGTCTTTTGGGTCGAGTCCGAGTCAAGTCTGAAGTCAGCTGTTAGCGCGACTCAAGTCCGAGTCTCAGATTCGAGTCCCCATCTCTGGTTGTCTGTTAGTTAGACTCGGGTGGTGGCTCCTCCCCTAGCGCCACCAGCCTTGCCACACCTAGTAACCTGCTATGCTGCGCATGCACAACTAAAATCATGCGTTCCCCCCCAGTTAATTTCATTTGATTTAAGTTACAGTTTGCACATTTAATATTAAAATAACTAAAACTGATATTTTTTTTGCCACACCATAGCCTGTGGTAGGAGGGGCATCAGTGACCGCTAGGGGGGGGGCACAGCCCCACCATAGCGCCGACACTGACTGGAGCACGGGAAGCCGAGGAGTAGAAGCGGGGAAGAATTTAGGCGTGAGCGGAGGCAGGCTGGAGCAGGGAGCCGCGAGGAGGGGACTGGATGACTGGAGACAGAGTGACAGTGAAGGTAATAACTGAAAGGAGAAGACACAGAAAATGTATTACAAAAGTAACAACAGGCAATAACACACAGAATAATATTCAGGAGCTTGAGCCATGTGTCACCAAAGCAACAATCAAGCGGAGATGGTGAGTAGATCCGGGGTTTAAATACTGGTCTTGATTGGAGTTGATGACTAGCAGGTGAGTATGGCAGGCGAGGCGATGACGAGACAAGGACCAGGTGTGTGTAGTCAGCTGGCTGATGCAGGCAGAGTGGTAGGAGGGAGAAACGGGGGAGAGGCAGAGCCAACAGAAACAACAGCAGGGAACACAGTGAAAAACAAAAAAGTAAACAAAACAGAATACTCCCAGCCAGCCGGCCCCAACCATCACAGTGATGTTCCATTAAATGGCCGTGAAGTTGGCGTTACATTTCATGTGGAGAACTTCAGTGTTTTAAAACATGGAAATAAGTTCAGTATTATAGGCCAATTCTGGCGCAAAATGAACCTAGGGGTTATTAACAGATGTGTACCCACTCTGTCATTCTCTGGGACATGTTTTCATGCTAATCGAATGTGTTTGTAGCTTGAAAGAAGCTAGCGTGGACCGCTGATTAGCTTACGCTAGTATTCGGGGCACAGGGAAAGTAAAATCAGATCGCTATTTACTACCACTAAAAAGGCTCAAAATATCACCAAACTTCAATGGTAGCATAATGAGGGTCCCTACATGTTAACCAAAGCGTTGAGAACTTTATATATGTATTTGTTAAAGATAAAACCATTCTGAGTGAAGCATTTTGGAGCTGCAGAGACAAATCTCATCCTGCAGACTAGCGTGTATAGAACCATCACCAAACCCCACCAGACTCCATGTAAATAATCAGGACTTTTAGTGTGTAAAGAGCCAGCATATCTCCGCATGTAAATGGGTGAATTAAGGGTTTATTTCAACCAAACCAGAGTGGTGATTGTTGGAACAGTGGAAAGATGAACCAAGACGGCTTTGATTTTGATTTTACTTTTATTTACTTTCTATCTGCTTTGAATGAAGTGTGTTTTTACAATGATAAAAGTCCTGATTATTTACATGGAGTCTGGTGGGTTTGGTGACGGTGATTTCATGTTAAACTAAAAGGATCTTACTCTTTAACAAAAAGCTATATCTCTGTAGGTAATGTTGTGACACTTAGAATAATTTGAGTCTGTCAGCGGCAAAAACAGAACTTTACGGAAACTTTACCTTTTTAATTAGGAGTTTAAACACAAACACAACAGGAAGAATACATCCATCAAATCAAGTCACAAATAATGCCGGGTAACTGAAGAAATCCAGCATGTTGATCTTGCTTCGTAGTAACCTACAGGCTGCCGATCTCACAGAATTCTGTGAAATGAAAAACTGTGGCAGTTTCACAGATTCGCCGAAAATTCTGTGACGGGCCCACGGATGCGATGCATGTATGTTTGTTCAAAACCACATGGAGGATCTTTGATGCTGGACATGCTGTGTTTCCTGCCTTGTGTGTGTTATTGCTCTATAAACCACACACCCAAACACGTAACCATACAAACCTGTAACCTGTCTTCTTGATAATGCTTGGAATAAAAGAATTGTGGAATGGAAAGTGATTGGACAAGAACTGTTCTTACCGACACCTCCACTGGTCTCACGCCAGCCACCCACAGCCCTCTACACCTCCTTTTCAATGTAGGTCAATGACATCATCATCCGTGGTCTACGCACAGATTCCCTGATCACAGCACGTTTATTTCTGTACAGAGAAGCTGTATACAGCTTTACTGTTATTGGTATTTTTAGCCCAATAACCGCTGTTTTAATCAGCATTTATTCACCAGATCTTATCATGGTTTAATTGTATTTCTTTTAATGTTATTATTTCGGTCTATTTCGGCCAGGGAAGCTGCTTTGTTGTTTTGATATTTTTTAAACTATAATACTACATCTAGCAACATATATGTAGATATTATCATAGTATGCATTTCTTTACTTTAATAATATTATTTTGGTCTTATTACTGGTGAAATATTACAGTAGGCTGTAAGACAGAACACGATATGATCAGAGTTGGGCGCATGCAAAGCCGATTTCCCACAATGCAATGCCGGCATTCATTTCAGAGAATCAGACAACGATCAGCGGGTCTTTAACGCCAGCATCGCTTCAATATACATATATATAATCAGTGGTTTTGTCATCAGCAACAACACGTTGCTCAGTTTTGTTCCAGTAAGTTATGCACCATAATAACGTTTAAAAAAATCTGCGTGTATATATCTATGGTCCTGGTAGGCTTAAATTTACTTAACAGCGCCACCTGCTGTTGTGGAGTGCGAATTACAGGACATTTGTTAGTAAATTTACCTGCATTTGTGTGTGGATCTGAGGGCATTTGTGTGTGGATCAGCAAGGCGGAAAGTTAGTGCCAAAAGTCACGTGACAGTTTTGTACTTGTAGAATTTGTTTTGTACTTGAATGATTTGTTTTGTACTTGAAGGATTTTTTTGTACTTGAAGGATTTTTTTTTCCGTACTTGTAGAATTTGTTTTGTACTTGTAGGATTTTTTTTTGTACTTGAAGGATTTTTTTTCCCGTACTTGTAGAATTTGTTTTGTACTTGTAGGATTTGTTTTTGTACTTGAAGGATTTTTTTTTCCGTACTTGTAGAATTTGTTTTGTACTTGAAGGATTTTTTTTTGTACTTGAAGGATTTTTTTTTGTACTTGAAAGATTTTAGTTTGTACTTGCAGGATATTTTTTGTCATTGAAGAAATACGTTTTTGTATGTGTAAAACATACTGTATTTGTTTGATAGGTAGGTTTCTTATTTGCAGAACAAAATGCATTAGTTTGTGAATGATGTTTTGTATTTGCAAACCACACTGAGTTTGTTTGTGAATCGTTGGGCGTGAGTAAAACACGTTTTGTGTGTGTGTGTGTGTGTGTGTGAGGTTTTGGCATGATTCTAACTCCATATATAATGGCCTCCAGGTTTTTAAGGTTGATCGTATGAAATTGTGTCATGTTGGAATTTGTTTTGCGTGTACACTGTGACAACACATATCCTGTACTTGATATGGAAGCACTGACTGTTTGTCTAATTTTCTGAATTTTGTCTGTGAAGAAGGAGGCAAAGTCATTGCAAGCCTTGGTAGACAACAGTTCAGATGCTATTGGTACTGGAGGGTTTGTTAATCTATCAACAGTAGCAAACAAAGCACGTGAATTATTATTGTTTCTGGCAATAATGTCAGAGAAAAAGGACCGCCTTGCATTCCTTAGTTCCAGATTATAAATGTGAAGTCTCTCATTGTAAGTGTTATAATGGACCTGGAGATTAGATTTTCGCCAACTGCGTTCAGCTTTTCGACACTCTCTTTTTTCTGTTCTCACAACTATAAAATTTCTCCATGGAGATCTTTTCTTACCAGAGACAGCTTTGACCTTAGTGGGAGCAATAGCATCAATAACATTCGTAATTTTACAGTTGAAATTATCTACAAGCTCAGTGACTGAGGCCCCAGTGAGGGTGGGTGTAGAGGAGAAAAGCAGAATGAATGATTCCCTGGTGTTTTCAGTGATATACCGTTTTCTGATTAACTTAGTTTGAACACTTTTGGGCAGAGAGATAGTGCCGTTAAAGAAAACACAGGAATGATCAGAGAGAGCAACATCATTCACCACAACCTTGGAAATGTTCAGACCCTTGGAGATAATCAAGTCCAGAGTGTGCCCCTTATTGTGCGTGGGCTGTGTCACATGCTGAGCTTGAGTGTATGAGATCACACCTAGAGTGGGGAGGAGCTGTATCATTCACTGAAAATTATCTCAATCAATTGCTGTGTCTGCCGCAATTTTCACTTTTCATACATCATTTTAGGTCAAAATGTAGGAAAACGGAAAGACATGTTAGTATGAAATTACAGCGCTGTGGCGATTACTATATAATCGACTAGATATAAATATATATATAAATATACAGTATATATTTGGCTCTACAAACTACAGTAAGACAAGACATTTCTGGAAGGAGGCAGTGCCATTTTTCTAACCTGCTCTGTGTCGCATATGATTGAAACCACAGACCACATCAACGCATCACCTGAGACTTTTCTCTCAGGTGATACCAATATTTTGCAGACTCACAGTAATTGAATTAAAAAAAGAATTTGAGATGTATAATCTCAATTGAATAACTTTTTGACCTGTCAAAGATGTTGTCTGCCACTCCCTTCTCCACTCTCACTTATCCCCAATCACCATAGCAACCAGCGCTGCCCCTGGTCTTGATCTCGATCCCCTGGAGTTTTGTTGAAGACACACCTGCACACATACGGTATCATCTGTATCCTAGTGTGAGTCACATTATAATGTTTGAATGAAATAATTTAACATACCAGTAACCTGCTTATTCTTGATTCTTACAAAGTGGTGTGAGTAAAATAACTCAGGTGGAGCAAAATGAGTGGCAGCTTTAATAACAGTGAGAGTCAGGCACCAATAGAGAGAGAGTTTGCCTGTAGTCTTCTCTAATCATCAGGTTTATTGCTGAGTGGGAAGTGCAAACGTAAATGTAGATGTGCCTATGAAATTAGACATGCCCCTGCTTATAATTGGTGACAAAAACATCAGCCATACTTTTTCAGATTGCAAATCAGTTGTATAAACCAATGGAGCAGATGAAAGTAGTTGTGCTTGTTACATACCTAAGACTTAACAATCTCTGTAACTGACCAAAACAGTCTGTCACATTGGGTAAGGTCATATTTTTTTACAAATTCCAGCAAACTTCTAAAACTACTTTTAACAACTTGTCTATTTACCGGTGAAGTGTATTACAGCATCGCTACCAAATACACCACACCGGTAACTTAAAAAGGTACAATTATGAAATACAGTCTACTAAGATAATATTGTAGCTAAACTTACTGAATAGAAAAAAGTCATGGTACTTTGATTGTAGAGCATAGTTTTGTTCTAATTAACAACAATATCAGAGCATGCCAAAATCATCTGTTTATCTTAAAACACCTTCAGCTCACCTATGCTTACATATAGGTGTTCCAGTGGCCTTTAATAGATTTATACCAAAATAACAGCATACTGCAAAGTCTGCCACATCAAAAGGAATGTTGCTCGAGAGTACAAACTGTCATCTTTACATGCTTTCGTTTACAAAACAGATACAACTGTGTGTGTGTGTGTGTGTGTGTGTTTGTTACTTTGACTTCCTCGATGCCCATTTAATTGAATCTAATTAATTTAATTGACAAGGCAGGGAACAACAAATGGCATCTTAACTGAAATGGAAATGACATAAATTACACCCCAGCAAAGATATGTCCTACATCACACCCATTATGACTATTGTAATTCACTTTTCTCCTCACTCAATAAATCTGTTCTTCACCGCCTGCAATCCATTCAAAACGCTGCTGCTAGGCTTCTTACTAGATCAAACAGGCGCACCCATATCACCCCTCTACTCTACTCCCTTCACTAGCTTCCTGTAACCTACAGGATCCAATTCAAAATTCTCACCATAACCTATGGTCAGGCCCCTGATTATCTTAATTCACATAATTCACTTCCTCACTACATAATTCACTCCAACATAATTCACTTACACACACCCTCTCGGTCTGTCAATCAAAATCTGCTATCCACGCCACACACTCGTTTGAAGACATGTGGGGATAGAGCCTTTGAGGCTATGGCACCCAGACTGGAATTCTCTACCAACCAGCATTAGGTTTGCTGAGAATGTGGACTGTTTTAAGTGAAGACTCACTTGTTCAGGCTAGCTTTTGGGTAGTCTATGTCTTTTATTTATTGATAATTGTATCCGTTGTATTTGCATTTTATTCTATTGACTATTTTTACCATGTTTTTATTGTCTATGCACATTGTAAAGCACTTTGTGACTTTGTCTGTGAAAAGCGCTGTATAAATAAAATGTACTTACATTAAGCAGAATAAATTACAATTCCAGATAATGGCATATTTGTCCCCCCTGCTGCAGCCTTGATCTGCTTTTCACCTGTTAAACATTCAACGTCCTTTGAGGCGGGCCAATACTCGAGGCTGGCAAGGGAAATAAAAGAAAACGAGAGAGATACAAGGAAGCAACAAATGAAAAAAATAGGTAAACACTCATTAGATCGCAACACTAAGTTCTGCATATACATTTGGTTAGACAGTTAAAACCTAGTGCAACTTTTGATACTTTTATCATGGCGTAGCAACACAGACTTGATGTATTCACTTAATACTATTTTCTAACTCGTCACTGCCCCTGAGCAATTCACCCGCCATGAGAAAAGCCATTAAGTGTATTTTTGGGCAAAATGTAGGTTATCACTATATTAACATGCTTACTTGTGTGTATGTGTGTGTTTAAAAAAATGAAAATGTTCAGTAAGTGAAAATGTTATGTTACTCTGCATATCTCTGTGGGACAGCTTTTGCTGATATTGTTTCCAAAGTGTTGTCAAATGATAACCCTTGTTGTAATTTATTTTTCGCTTACTACTAAAAGCATTTTCATGGAAAAAAAAAAAAACACACACATGAATTGTCATGTATGAAAGCTGCCTGACCCCAGGACCTGTCTGCCAAAGATGTTTGATCTGTTGAATTCCTTCGGCAAGATATCAGCATACAAAGTCAACGTGCAGAAAAGTGAGCTTATGTCTATTGATCCCACTTACCAGCTCAGTACAATCCAGTCCCTGCAAGTTAAAATATGCACACAAAAAATGTAAATATTGAGGTATTTGGATAACCCATAAGTTTATAGATCTCATGAAGCCAATTTCTCTCAACTTTTAAATTGCTTCAAGAAAGATTTAGATCACTGGTGGGGAATAACATGTTCGCTCCCTCCATGACTGATGATGCTTTTAAAATATGGACTGAAAACAGTCAAAGACGTGTATATGGGTGGCATCTTTGCATAGAACTAGGTATAGACAAATGGGATAGAACTGTGATAGCATATGCAACCCTCTTGGCCAGACGCATTGTTTTATTAAAATGGAAGGATAAGTCTCCACCTGTATTTAAACACTGGATCAACGATGTTATATGCACTATTTAACTCTTGAACAAATTCGTTATTGTTTACAAGGTAATACTATTAAATTCAGTAATATCTGGCAATCTGTTCTTACATTGGTCAGATGGACTCTAATTGTATGATATTGTATGATGTGAATGTTGTCCCTTTTTCTTTTCTTTTTTTATTTTATAGTCTGCTTTTCTCTGTAGCAGTGGTGCGATGTGGGTGGGTGGGATGTGGGTTATGTATCTGTTGTTTGTTGTATATGAAAATACAATAAAAAGAGTTTGATTAAAAAAAAAAATTTATGAAAGCTGCCTGATTAAACATGTTTGTTTAGCCAGCTGTATTTTTAAATATAATTTCTTACTCATAAGTTTTATATTTTGCTTTAAAGTTGTTTAGGGGGAACACAGGCAGGTTGAGGGCAAAGCTAGTTAGTAGTAAGGGATATTATTAAATATTTAAAAAATAAAAACACCTCTGCTTGCCATGTTCTTAATTTACAAACAACACACAGTAATCATTTCTGTCATATCAGGAAACTCACAGGTATAACTAATAATAGTGATGATGACAGTATGCTAAGCCAGTATTCACTAGACAATAACACTGAAACTAGGCCAGCTCTGGTATGGGGCTATTAGCACTTCCTGCTTGGACTAAAAAAAGACCTGTTGTTTCTACTGAGTTACTCTCAATGTTTACTTTTATTTATAAAAATGGACAAGATCAGTTTTCTGCATTTTTTTATTTTATTTTTTTAAACACACACACACACACACACACACACACACACACACACACACACACACACACACACACACACACACACACACACACACACACACACACAACCCCTAACCCGCCAAAAGAAATCTGATTTATAAAACCGTGTGTATGCACACCTGTAAGCAATGTTCCCATTATAAATCAGAGATTACCTACAAGTGTGCGTATGTGGATCAGCCTCTTATCCCACCATGAACACGCCCATTTTTAACCATAAATAGTCAATGCAAAGCACCTCGTGAATGCTGATCAGCATATGAATGACACTGGCAGTTGTTACACCGAATCATGATGACTGGCGGCGAAAACGCAAAGAACTTCTCAGACGTTCAGGAATTGCTGCAAATTGAATTAAAATTTCGGCCCGTTCTTGCACAGTGTATGGAACCCTAATCTATATATTTAATAATACGTCCAAAACGCCAGGCATTACAGCACTCGGGGACAGCTTCGATATACCAGACGTACATAATAAGATTTAACAGAACTATATATTATATCCAAACAAGCCTTAGTGATGAAGGTGAAGATTATATATATAATATTTATATATTTTATTATTTTATTTATTTAAAAAAAAAAAACACTTGCAGCTGTCTGCTATTTCCCTCTGGAAACTGCCGGTTTCCCCCAGAGTGGCGAGGACCTGTATTTGGACCGGAATGGCACGGTTCCGGCCCTCCCTACTGGACCCAATTCAGTACATAGATCCAAGAGCTCAGCTTTAGGGAATCTAAATCGGTATATTAGCCAGTCATCGTCATGGTCCCTGAAGTTTCTCTCCTCATTCTTCCATTAGCATAGTCCTCCTGCAGGGCCAGCAGGGCCATCATGCAGCATTACACACTGGGCTCACCGCAGTATTTATATGTTTACAACATATTGGAATTGTTAACACCTTGCCAACACAGCATCAACTAGTGGTATCCCCTAGCCTAGAAATCTAGACGCACCCTACAGGCAGAACATTTATTTTGGAGCCAGGGGGGTCTAGGCACTTCCAGTTGGCTTGCGAGCTGGAAAAAACAAATTCTGGTCAGGCCAATCACATTGTGTATAGAGTCAGTGGGCGGGGCTTATGGCTGATGCTGCCATACAGTCTTGGCTGCTGCTGGGAACAGCTGTCTTCTGGAATACTTGGAGTTCAGCTTTTTTTTGAGAAAAGAACAAAGAACGGCACAGAAATCATTCTTAAAAAAGGAAGATGTGTTCAGCGTCTTTCCGACCAGATACGGCAAAAGTTTAATCCATCAACTAGCTTCGCTACCTTTTTCGTTGCTCTGCCTGGTTGGAGCGTAATATCCTATTGCGTGCAGAGGGAATTTGAAAGACAACAGTTTAACCCGCCCCTCGGATTGAGCCCTATCAATGGTGAGTTCCCAGACCCAACATCTTGATGTGGGTCTAGCTCATCAGGCTAGATATCCCCCACCCCGAGATACAATTTGAAGAAGAAAGAAAGTGTAATAGGCAAACACACTTTTCTTCATGCAGGTTTTGTCACCAACAGTATTAAAGTTTGGACCGATAACGAGGACATTAAGGGTAACGATTGCGCGAGACTTTAATGGCTGCATTTTCAGACTTTGACATTTGATGATATATGCACAGTTTTAAAGACAGATATTTAGTTATTTACACTGTGTTCTGCCCTTATCTAATGCTAGGGTATTTGATGCTATCCTGTATTCCATGCAGTCGGGCCGTCTCCTCCTGCGCTCCGTAGCGGACAATGTGAGGGCGAGACAGCGCCAATTAAACATTAAGAACAAATTTTTATTTAAGATTTGAGTTGGAGGTGTTTATGGAACAATTATCACTCAGTACAAGCGCAAATAACACTGCTGGCTTTCATCTTCTTGTTTTTTTATAAATCACAACCTTTGCGTGGAAAGTGGCGTATGCACATTTTCAGCCCTGTTTTGTGCATACGCCACTTTCATAAATGAGAACACTGAAGCGTTTAAAGACTCTATTTGTCCATGGTTTATTTCTAAAGAAACACAACAATGTATTAAAGGCTCCATTACCTTGTATCTCACGTTATGGCTCCGTAGCAGATGTTTCTGTAAAAATAGGCAAACAATTGTGGCTTGATGGTGTTTTTTGCTTCCAACGTCACCTTCCAGGCAGCTAACCCTAACCTTAAACGTTTAACCATAAACGTAACCATTGCCGCTCTGCCTGGAAGGCAACGTTGGTGGTTACATTTGTCTGATTTCTTGATTATAATTGATTATATGACAGACATTACAAGACAAAACAATATCTAATCAAATATTTAAAATAAGAGTGTACTTTTTCCTACCACACAATATGATATCTTCTATCTAGATGTTGATACATAAAGTCTTGTCTCTGTATGATACTTGAGAAGTTTTGCTTGGACTTAAAAGCACAAACCAGCCTCAGGTTCAGAAGAGTCTCCAGTCTCTGGTTGTAAAAGTGGATGTGAGTTCCTGGCTGGTTCTGGTCCTCAACAGTCCTCTCCATCAGCTTCTGTTTCCATCGGACCAACACATTTATGTCTTTTGACATCAGAACGCCAGGCAAATCTTTTGTTACAAACACTGCAGCTGAATCTTTTCTCTCCTGTGTGGCCTGTCATGTGTGACCGCAACTGTCCACTGTGTGTAAAAGATTTCTTACAGACTGGGCAGCTGAAAGGTTTCTCTCCTGTGTGGAGTCTTATGTGTTTCTTCAGGGCTCCACTTTCAGTGAAAGCTCTACCACACTCAGAGCAGCTGTAAGGTTTTTCTCCTGTGTGGATTCTCATGTGTTTCTTTAAAATTCCACTACGTGCAAAAGATTTCTTACAGACTGAGCAGCTGAAAGGTTTCTCTCCTGTGTGAGTTTTCATGTGTGACTGTAAAATTCCTCTCTGTGTAAAAGATTTATTACAAACTGAGCAGCTGAAAGGCTTCTCTCCTGTGTGAGTTCTCATGTGTATCTGTAAAATCCCTCTCTGTATAAAAGATTTATAACAAACGCTGCAGCTGAAAAGGTTTTCTCCTGTGTGGATTCTCATGTGTAACCGTAAATTTCTAGACATTAAAAACGCTTTCTTACAAACTAAACAGCTGAAAGGTTTTTCACCTGTGTGAGTGCTCATGTGTTTCTTCAGGTTTCCACTATCAGAGAAAGCTCTACCACACTCAGAGCAGCTAAAAGGTTTTTCTCCTGTGTGAGTTCTCATGTGTCTTATCAGATTTCCGTTTTGGCCAAATATTTTCCCACACTCAGAGCAGCTGAAGGTTTTCTTACATGTTGAATCATGTTTCAGAGAGTTTAAAGCTGACTGAGGTTCTCTGGTCTCCTTCCAATCAGCACTGTTATCAGTCTCAGGTTCAGAAGAGTCTCCAGTCTGGTCTTCAGTCTCTGGTTGTAAAAGTGGATGTGAGTTCCTGGCTGGTTCTGGTCCTCCACAGTCCTCTCCATCAGCTTCTGTTTCCATGTGTTGAGTTTGTCTCTGATGAAGCTGTGAGGACTGAGCTTCCTCTTCATCATCTTCACTCTTCACAGGGACAGGAGTGAATGGGAACTTGGTGATATCAGCCTCCTCCAGCCCTTGAAGCTGCTCTCCCTCCTGACTACTCCACAGTTTCTCCTGTTCCTCTTTAATGTGTGGGGGGGGCTCTGGCTCCTGCTGGTCCACACTGGAGCTACACTCCTGCTGCTCAGGGGGAACCTCTTCTTTAACCACCGACAGCTGCTCAACATCTGCAGGAAACATACAGAGAAATGTTGTGGAACTGAATCTTATCACCTGGATTGTGATTGTTATAAAGAAATACTGGTTGTTCAGTCAGTTACTTAGGTTACATCTACACTACTAGTCTTCCTTTTCAGCCCTGGAAAACTGTTGGAAATGCTGTTGAAATAATGCAACTGCACTGTTAAGCACAAAGTGGCGCAGTCGGTAATTAAGAGACATCAACAAGGGACACGTTGGAATAACATAGTGTGAAGTGGACTTTACTGCAGTCAAATGGTTAAAGTTGTGTGTCTCCGTGGCCGGGTTGGCTCAGTTGGTAGAGCGGGCGCACATATATGGAGGTTCGCTCCTCGATGCAGCGGCCGAGGGTTTGACTCCGACCTGTGGCCCTTTGCTGCATGTCATTCCCCTTCTCTCTCCCCTTTCATGTCTTCATCTGTCCTGTGGAATTAAAGGCCTAAAATGCTCCAAAAAAATCAACAAAAAAAAAAAGTTGTGCGTGTCTCTGATGAACTGTGAGTAAAACCTGTAATTTTTCAGTCTTTCATTGTGTTTTGGTGAGACCTTTGGTGATGCAGAGCTAATCTAATCACCATGTGGCTTCCTAATGCTAATTTAGCTGTACCTTTATATTTCTAGTAAAACTGTTGTATTTGGACAATGTTGACATTATGCTATGTAAATGACATGGATGTCTGTTTTTATTGCAACTTAATGGGGCAATCTGTGTTATTTATTTCCCCAAGCAGTACATCCCTTTATGTAATCATCACCTATACAGTCATAAGTGGATACCTATTCAATAATTTGTCCTTCGAGGCAGAAGTGAAGTTTTCCCTAGATCTCAGGATGAAGCCAAGTTTCACATACAGTGGAGCCTTACCAGAATTACATCCTCTACCTTAGAGACTATTAAATGAGTTTTGTCGGCCACAGGCAAGCCATTACATCTCCTAGTTATCTGCACACAGCACAGTATGCAACAAATCTATAAGAGGACCACCTGGGTGCATTGGCCATTTTGTTTTTGTTGCCGTTTGTGGAGCCTGGGCTGTCTACAGAAACCGCGTCTTTTACAGTGTTGTCAGGGGACTGGCAGCTAGCAGATAGCGTTTGCTGTATGTGACAAAAAATGTTGAAGCCTAAAAAACGCGTGACATCGCTTAGAGCAGCTTTAACTATGAACAACCAACAATGAGCAGTAGTGGTGTAACGGACCGTAGTTGATCTGTGGTCCGTACAGATCAACGCTCAAGATTTGGAATGCACGGGAACCGATGATTATTAGGGGTGTAAAGATATATCGTGGTACGATTTATCGCGATGCAAAAATATTACGATATGTATCGTGGAGGTATGGCAATATTATTATAATATTTTTTTTTTTTTTTTTTACCACCATACAGGTGCTGACACACATACCAGACGGCCGACCATTGGCAGAAAAGCCAGTCGAGATGATCAGTCGCGTCCCCGAGGTCCAAAAAACCATAGATATAGAACAATATGCAAAAAACTGCCTTGGGACACATCAAAAAGACGAGAGGAGACAAGACGTAATACGCCTCCATAACAGCAGGCGGCGCTAATCTGTATTGTTGCCCAAGAATTGATTGGACGAATGCGTCACATGGGTTTGTTTTCTCCGGAAATCCAAAGCCAGACTGTCATGGCGGCTTGTTCAGAATCAGAATAAGATCTCATATTGTACTAAGATAGTTCACTGAAACGTGTTTCTGAAAACATTTTAAGCGAGAAATAGGCCGTGCAGTTGCTGAATCTGTCTTCATTTCAGATCAACAAAGGTCAGTTTAAAAGATTTTCATCAGATTTTGAGAGACTAGTCACCTCATTCTGCTCGCCATTTCCGGGTGAGTCCCGACGGCCCTGCCGCCGACCGAACATGTAAGGTCGGCCAAAATGAACGCCGACAGCCCCCCAGACTGACGACGGCACGGGACACACCGAACAGACTCGTGTCACTGACCTCGCCAGACTGTCCCACGGCCGAAAATCGGCGCTGTGTCCCGGCTTATGACGTCCGTTTAATCCTATTGGTTGAGCTACCGTACCCGCGTCATGTTTACATTCACTGCATTCATGCTCCAATGAATAGGATATGACGTCTGACTTTACATACAGAAGGTTAAACTAAATCTTGATTTATATTGAAGTATTGTACATTCTTTAAGTTGTATGTATAACAAGACAGTTATTGAACACTGTTAATGTTAAATAAATCTGTTATTTGATTTTCAGTTGAATTTTTGCATTTTTTTCAAAATATCGTGATACATATCGTATCGTGAACCCAGTTTTGTGATACATATCGAATCGTGAGCTGAGTGTATTGTTACACCCCTACTGATTATTTAGCATTAGTTGATTTGGCTTGCTCATGTTAATGTAATCTTGTAATACCTATACTGAAGGCATTTAACGGTCAAAATATTATTAATAAATATTCAAATATATTTGAATATTAATAAACAAACAAACTTCGAATATGATTTTTGGGCAAAAGTCAAAGCCCTACTACCTAGCCTGCTGCTTGCCAATGTACTTTCCCTGGAAAATAAAATGGACGAGCTGAGGACTAGAACTAGAACTCAGCGCGAGTTAAGGGAATGCTGTGCTCTTGTTTTTACAGAAACCTGGCATTCAAAGACCACGCCAGACTCGGCTCTCCTGCTAGACACACATTCCATCATGGTGTGGAGACGTGCGGGTTGCTGAAAAACACTGCTCAGCAGATATTTTATTGTTGTTGGTACGGCACAGAGCCTTTTATTTACCAAGGGGGTTCACTGCTGTGCTTCTGCTGGCTGTTTACTCTGCTGGTGATACTGCATGACGTCATCAGCAGGCATGAGACTGCACACCCGAATGCCATGTTTATTGTGGCTGGCAATTACTGCAACCTCAGGATTGTTCTCCCCAAATACCATCAACACGTGAGCTTTCCAACAAGGGAGAGGAGCATTCTAGACCAAGTGTACAGCAACGTGAAGGATGCCTACAAGGCTGTGCCTCGGCCTCACTTTGGACAATCAGACCACATCTCAGTATTCCTCTATCCATCATACAGGCAACTCCTCAAGCAAGTACTAGGGTCATCAGGAGGACCCACAACATCATTAAAAACAAACACCCACCCACAACACAGTCTCTTCACTCTCCTGCCCTCATGAAGGCGCCACAGGAGTATGAAAGCACAGACAACATGACTCCCAACCAGCTTCTATCCACAGGCCATCAGACTCCTGGACACTGAAATATCCTCCCACACACACACACACACTCCATCCTCACTTCCTAAACACTGAAATATCCCCCCCACACACTCCATCCTCCCCTCCTAAACTCCTGGACTCACACCACATACAGAGCTGTCTAGGCAAAGTGCACTTTATCCATATTCGTATCTTCATTTTGTATCACTTTCTCAAACTATTTATTACTTTTTTATTGTTTGATTTTAACTTAATTGTATTCGTTGTGTAAGGAAGACTAGCAAAGCAAACTTTCCATTGCCTGGTGTAAGTTGTCTTTACTGTGCATTTGACAGTAAACCTGTTAAATCTTGCTAGTTTAGCGGTTCCTCTCTAGTTCTAGTAAGACTGTTTTATTTGGACAATGTTAACATTCTCCTATGTAAATGGCATGGATGTCTATTTTTATTGCAACTTATTGGAGAAAGCAGTGTCATTTCTTTCCAGAGAATGATAAATTGACTATCACTGCTAGCAATAAGACATTTAAGCTAAGTATATGGTTACTTGAATTCTCATTATGTTTTTGTATCTCGTATTTGTTCTTGTTATAGACCCAAACACTCACATTTCCTTCAACAAGACACCTCCAAGCCTCAGTGGTTGCAACATTGTGCGTTAAGCAGAGGTGGAAAGTAACAAAATACATTGACTCACGTTACTGTATTAAGTAGTTTTGTTTTTGTTTAAAATCGGTATTTTAAAATGTACTTGATTACATTTTGAGTGAAGTATTGTATTTCGCTACAGTACCAATCCCATCCGTTACGGAGTAAAAAAAAAAAAAAAAAAGAAAAAAAATTGCGCCTGGAATGACTACACCAGACCAGAGCTCTATCACTCCAGACCATAGACTAACTTTTTTTGTGCGAACGTATGCAGCTTCTTCTTCTCTGGTTGCAAGTCGCAATTAAAAAGAAGTAGAAGAAGAACTGCAATGTGTCGGACCCAAAGACTGTTAATATTAATAATACAATAATAATGAACTAATAACTAATAATATAAAATCTATGATCGGACCCATGGATGTGTTGGCGAGTGGCGAACCGGGGCAAACTGAGTGGGAGACGTTAGCATGGACGTAAATCAGCTGTTAGCCCTCAAAAATGACTGATGCAGAACGGGCACCGACATCTGAAGTTTTGCTAGTTACGCTGCAAAAGCAACAAGGCATCATGGGATGCAGCAGTCAAGACCAGCTTCGTGAAATCCCACAAAAACAGTAAGCCATTTTCTGAAGGGGAGTTTATTAAAGTGTTTGGTGGACTCTGCCGCGCTAATATGCCCGGAGAAAAAAAGAGTTGTTTGAGAACGTGCCGCCTGACATAAAATTCATATTGAGCAGAATTGAGTTTAGCCTATTGGTTCGGCCCTCCACAACAGTCCCTGATTCTCATGTGGCCCCTTGGGAAAATTAATTGCCCACCCCTACCGTAGGACAACGTATGTAGGAGACTGGTTAAATGAATTCACATACTACATCTAATTAGATCATACAGGCTACTTAGGTGTGTAGAAGCCAGCTGCTATAGTCTGGGCTGTGAACATTAGGGTCTAACCATAGACTGTTAATATTAATATTTATAATTAACAGTCTATGGGTCTAACCCATTTATGGAGTCAAAACACGTGATTTGGCCTTGGTTTGCATTACAACTGTTGTTTATGTTTGTGAAGAAAAGAAGGATGGCCCTGAAAACTAACAATGTATGGTACTTGCACTTTCACTTAATTGTTTGAAAATGTTTTATTGGATGGTCTGAACTTAAATTGCACATTATACCTTTCTAAGGGTCTTAAATGTCATGTTTGACATGTGTTATGTTGTTATTACATGTGCATACATTTGTATAGATGTTTATACATTTGTATAGATTTTTCTTTAATTAAAAACAAAATAGTTTTGGCTTTATGACCCCTGTCCTATTTTCACTACATGGAAGAGATCTCCCCCCCCCTCCCCCTTTTTACTTTAAGTACATTTTAAATGAACTACTTATTACTTTTACTTGAGTAATTTTTCAGATAGGTATTTTTACTTGTACTTGAGTAATATTTCATCAAAGTATTGGTACTTTAACTTGAGTACAATATTTTAGTACTTTTTCCACCTCTGGCGTTAAGGATCAATCAGTAAATAGCAAATAACCAAACAGCCTGAGCATCCCGTGTGTTCTTACCAACACCCCAATGTGTACATTACTACTATGTAACCATCACCTATACAGTCCTAAGGGAATACATATTAAATAAGAACCTTTGTTTATCTAGAAAACAGCCCCGAAATCCCCATCACCAAACCCACCAGACTCTACACTTTTAGCGTGTATAGAGCCAGCATTCCCACATGTAAATGTGTGAATTAAGGGTTTATTTCAACCAAACCAGAGTGGTGATTGTTGGATCAGTGGAAAGACAAATCAAGACGGATTTTGATAGTTTTATTTTGTTTCTGTCCACTTTGAATGCAGTGTGTTTTACGATGACAAAAGTACAGATTATTTACATGGAGTCTGGTGGGTTTGGCGAAGGCCTGTTAAAGAGCGAAGATTACAATAGATCTTATGAACAAATGCTTATTTAAATACTTCCTGTGATATCGTTGCTGAGAGAAGAGATCACAGCAAGGAGAGAAAGATCAAGTGAAGGTTTAATGACCAAACCTGCTCTGTGTAGCCGAAGCTGAGGGTTGAAAACAGCGTCCAGTAGCTCCCGTTGTCGCTCGTTCTCCTCTTTTGAACGACAAAGTTCCTCCTCGTACTCTGCTATCGTTCTTTCAAACAGCCCAAATATCTCTTCAGCAGCCGCAGTTAGTCGCTGCTCCACCAACGCTCTCAGCATCTGGACTTTACACATTTTACCTCTTTCTCAACACAACAAAGAGACTCTGCTAACACACCTTTCTCCCAGACGCCATCTTGTTCAAAGTGTGAAGTTAACCCAGTAAAGACTATAGCTTCCGGTGAAGATTAGTTGCTGAGCTTCAAAATAAAAGTCAGGAAGTGTTCCAGTTGCTGAGCTTCAAACTAAAAGTCCGGAAGTGTTCCAGATTTCCTCTGAAAAACACGCAGGAATATAAATGACTAAAAGGGAACTATGCAGCTTTTTAAGGTTGATTTACCTTAACTGAACAGCTTTGGAGTCACTGGAATGGTTATATGACTTTTTTCGAGTTGAATGGTGGTCGTCTCGCTTCCCCCTAGTGCCCGTGAGCGGAAAAACCACCCTTGCAACTTTCGGCCGGCGAGCCGCTGGCCTCAGCATCAGGAAGTATCACTAGATATCAGGTCTCACAATGTATCAAATTGCTTGGCACTGCACACAAATAAGCCCATTCAGGAACCAGCTAACAAGGTAGCGATGGTAGTTTTTCACGCTATCGTCATGGCTGAGCCGGCAAAAAAGAAGCAGAAAGCTAGGAAGCATTGTCGGAGGAACAGAGAAAGAGGAAACAGCAGACTGACCGAGCGAGGAGTCAGACACAAGTAAACATAGGTGCTGCCAAATGTCTATTCCAAAGCTGTAGGGGGAGCTCTATAGAGAAACCTGTCAGCAAAAGGCAAGAAATGGCCAAAACTGCATAGCGCCTCTTTAATTCAAACATCTGTAATGAAGCTACAGAACTTCTCTTAGTGCTCTTATAAGACATTAAGTCAAACTAGAAGTTTGCAAGATTACATTTGGAACCAACAGTGTTGTAATGTAACGATGTACAAATACTTAGTTATTGTACTTAGGGCGAATTGTCACGTATCTGTACTTTACTTCGTTGTTTATATTTTTGGAAACTTTCACTTTTACTCCAATACATTTCCTAACTAAAAGGTATGCTTTTACAGTTTTTTACAATCACTTTGGCACTAATTTCAGAACCTTGATGTCATTTTTCAAAACTCTAGACACAAAACTCACAACCAATGATCAAAATACACATTTTTCAAAACTTTAACACTTTTTTCAATTGCTTGGATACAATACACATAAACAAAAGATCATTTGTTCATTTAACAAAGATCACCTGTTCAATATGACACAACTTAACATCAAAGTACTACTATTTCAAAAAGCAATTCACACATTACATTTCAGATGATTGTCTATTCATTTCATTACAATCATTTAACTATCGATCCATACAACTACTCAAAATGATAAGTAACTGTTGCATTACTCTTAATGCATAGTTGTATGGAAACAGACAAACAATATTCCATGTTTAGATCATGAACGTTTCAAGATAACGAAATTCATTGTCACCAGCACCACCAGTTAGCGTGGAGCATGAACCAATCAGAATACAGTATCTATGGATGTAATATTTCATCATCATTCTTTACTGTAATGTACTACTGTTTACCAGACACTGTTTCTATGGTCCCATGTACTACCTTTACTGTACTGTACTACTGTTTACCAGACACTGTTTCTATGGTCCCATGTACTACCCTTACTGTACTGTACTACTGTTTACCAGACACTGTTTCTATGGTCCCATGTACTACCCTTACTGTACTGTACTACTGTTTACCAGACACTGTTTCTATGGTCCCATGTGCCAACTTTTCAGACTATTTACAGTACTGACAGTATTGCACTGTATGGATTCAGGCCCTTGGAATTTCTTCCAACTCGCTACTGATGATTGAGATATATAATTTACAGTCGTGAAAAAATTAGGACACCCATGCTAAAGTTGACTAAAAAGAGGAATACAAAAATCATCTTTTGCAAATTGATCTTAATGCCTTAATTAAAAAAAAAAAAAAAAAAAAAAATTCTTTGTGAATGAATAATGTATTGTAAATAAATAAATGTTCTTCCTTAAAATAAAGGGGGCATAAATAAGTACACCCCTATGTTAAATTCCCATAAAGGCCGGCAGATTTTTATTTTTAAAGGCCAGTTATTTCATGGATCCAGGATACTATGCATCCTGATGAAGTTCCCTTGGCCTTTGGCATTAAAATACCCCCACATCAACTCCCAGAAACCTGTAGGTCCGCTGCAACTCTCAGTTCTTTTAAATCTAAGCTAAAGACCTATCTTTTTGATGTTGCTTTTCTTTAAATAATCTATTTTATTAACTTTAATTTCTTATACTGCACTGTAACTTTTATTCTTATACTGCACTATCAATTTTATTCTTGTCTTTTAATGTTTTTAATTTGTTTATTATTGTTTTTTAATTGTTTTCTAACTGCTCTTTAATGTTTTATGTAAAGCACTTTGAATTGCCCTGTTGCTGAAATGTGCTATATAAATAAAGCTGCCTTGCCTTGCCTTGCACATCATCACATACCCTTCACCATACCCCCACATCATCACATACCCTTCACCATACCCCCACATCATCACATACCCTTCACCATACCCCCACATCATCACATACCCTTCACCATACCCCCACATCATCACATACCCTTCACCATACCCCCACATCATCACATACCCTTCACCATACCCCCACATCATCACATACCCTTCACCATACCTAGAGATTGGCATGGGGTACTTTCCATAAAGTCATCTCTATATGCAAATGAAACCATCTATTAGACTAATTGAAATCAAACCATGCCAATCTCTAGGTATGATATATATATATATATATATACATATGTGTGTATATATATATATATATATATATATATATATATATATATATATATATATATATATATATGTGTGTTGTCGTTGCAAATGAGAATTTGTTCTCAATCGACTTACCTGGATAAAATATATATATATATATATATATATATATATATATATATATATATATACTTATACCACATTGGTCTGTAGTATTCTCTCTACTCCTGCAGTACTTTTGCAGGGATGTATTTACTTGTAGTACCATAATGAAACATGTATCACCTATTTTGTACTACAATATTTAATGATTGTACGAACGATGACCCGGTGAAATTATGGGTAGCTTGTGTGTGGGTGATCTAAAGTAATGTTTCAATGGTATTTCACAATATATTTGTTTTTTGAACCAGTGATTGTGCAAGTGCAAGACTTCTTTAGAGATATGAATGCACAATCCAATGTTTTGAACATTGGATAGCCTGTGTCACAAGTGATGACTGTTGTGAGTTTTGTGTCTAGAGTTTTGAAAAATCACATCAAGGTTATGAAATTAGTAGCAAAGTGATTGTAAAAAACTGTATTAGACACTGTTTCTATGGTCCCATTTAAGACTATTTACAGTATTGACAGTACTGCACTGTATGGATGCAGGGCTGGCCCTTGGAATTGCTAGTCCAATTCTGGCAACTCGTTACTGATGATTGAGATATATACTTTACAGTATATATACTTTATATATAAAGTACTGTGTTACAAGTGATGACCGTTTTGAGTTTTGTGTCTAGAGTTTTGAAAAATGACATCAAGGTTCTGAAATTAGTAGCAAAGTGATTGTAAAAAACTGTATTTTGACACCTGTGTGTATGTTTGTGCGTGTGCGTCTGTGTGTGTGTGTGTATATATATGTGTGTGCTTGTGTGTGTGCGTGTGGTGTATGTGTGTGTGCATGTTTGTGTGTATGTGTGTGCGTGTGTGCGTGCGTGTGTATGTGTGCGTGCGTTTCTGTGCGCATGTGTGTGTGTATGTGTTTGTGTGGGCGTGTGTGTGTGTTTGTGTGGGAGTGTGTGTGTGTGTGTGTGTTCAACTCATGTAATACATCAAATGTAGGTTATCAAACAAAGTCTATAAACATATCTAAATAAATATAAATCAATCCATCAGTTTTTCTAATAATCTTTACTGTTTAAAAAGTTACAACAGTAAAAAAGGTTTTTCTAAAGGTAACAAAACATATTGTAGCGAGCAACATGGAAGAAGTCGAAGAGCCAGAGCTATAAAACTCTGAGGAAATTTATTCAACCGCTACACACACTCGATACTAGGTACTACCGTTTGGATTTTTACAATTCCGATGCCGAACCGCTACTTTTAAAACGATTCCGATTCCTAACTGATTCCTAAACCGATTCTTGAAAAACTGAAAAATTACATAAAATGTTTATGGAGTTTTTTAAAAATTGAAAATGATGTACAATATATTAACGTTTTAAAGTACTTAAATATATAATAAGTAAACCTAAGTCACCTAACACATAACTACAATAATTTAACAAATAACAATTACACTATTAACAAGTAACAACAAAATAAATGTTGCTGAGTTGGTATGCCAACCAGTTTCAAGCAGTTCTTTTGCAGAAAAATGACCATATTTGCCTTCTCTGGCAAGAATCCGGTCTGAATACTACCATTTGTTTCGGTACCCAACCCTACTATACACACAGGTAATCAACCTACCCCAGTGTTTCAGTCATGGTAACTAGGGCTGCAACAACGAATCGATAAAATCGATAAAATTCGATTACTAAAAAAGTTGGCCACGAATTTCATTATCGATTCGTTGTGTTGCGCAACTATTACGCCACTCAGTCGCGGAGATACATTTTTTTTTGAGTTGAGCGCAGAGAGGAGCAGCACGGAGCGAAAGAAAAGAAAAAAAGAGCAGAGCGGGGGTAGAGGAAATACGAGAGACTGGAGAGAGCCGTAACGGCGGAGGCAGAGAAATCAGTACGACCTAAGTCATCCAAGGTGTGGGAGCATTTCACACTAAATAAATCAAAATCAACAGCAGGGTAAAGTCACTACACTATCCTACTTCTGTTCCGGTCTGAAGGGAGGAACGTACCGTCCCTCCAGGAGCTCTTCTGGTGCTGCTGTTTACTCGTTATCCAGCTGACTAGCATGACAAGCTAGCGTTAGCTCGGTAATAACAGTAATAAAACAGGGGTGGTATAGTTTACAAGACTAAAGACACGGTTTTATTCACTCGCCTTTTTTGCCCATTCATTTTTCAATCTGTTGTCATATATATATTATGTGCTTGTCCCATATCAGTTATTGTTGACAAATATATTAGTGTGTGGTGTATGAACTCAACTTGCACTTACTACAATGATGGTTATAATTTAATAAGTGTGTGTGTATGTGTGTGTGGGTGTATTTGTGTGTGTGTCTCTGTCTGTGTGCGTCTTGTCTGTATCTGCTATTTGGGTTACTTACCTTTACACAACTATTAACTAAAACAACAAGTATGTAAGTATTGAGTTGATGTAAATTAATGCTTTTTTTTTTTTATCCGATTCATTGATTAATCGAAAAAATAATCGACAGATTAATCGATTATTAAAATAATCATTAGTTGCAGCCAGGCGCGGATTAATGCACAGGCTTTTGAGGCTGCAGCCTAGGGGCCCCACGTGTGCAGGGGCCCCGGATTAGCCAGACAATTAATTATTATTTTGAATTTACTTTAGCGCGAAAAAAAAAGACCCTAATTGGCCCATAAGAAACATTTATTTTTTAATTGGCCCATTGTTTTTTCAATTGACTCTCGGCTGGCCGAAAAACACTTTAGTCAAAAATATCACATAGACTATTTTTTTCCATACACCCCCTACTTTCAAATTGAAATGGACTAGTCCATAACGGTGCACGGCGCGAAAGATAAACACAGTGACAGGAGAGCTGGGAAGTACACAAACAGAGACAAAGCAAGACGAGTCTAAAAAAAGAAAAAATAAGTATATATATACGCCGATAAGTATTTGGCAACGCTGCCAAAGATGACAAACTTTTTTTACGACTACTGTTGGGGGATACAGACATGAAGAACAACAGTCCAAAGCGATGAACATGCCGCTACAGCAGCAGCTAGCTGTGAAGTGGCGCTAGGTGAGGATAACGTTAACCAAGACAATGAAGAGGACAGCATATCTTTAAACAGCACCCTCTTTGGGATTTCTGCCTGCATGCAGTTTCGGGTGTGCATCTGCCAAGCTAGAACAGTGATAGAGATCATGGAGAAGAAACGCAAAGGAGGTGCTGAGAAGCTGTGTGAGAAAAAAAACGCTGCCAAATGTGTCAAATGGACAGACATGTTTTGGCCAGTAGCAGGACTTTCATCAGCTCCCGTGGCCGATGATAGCGGTGCTGGTGTCGGCTACAGTGACATGCACAGTGAGGAGGAGACTCAGGAGGAGAGGGACAGAGATGAGGGAGTGAGGCTACAACCGGCTGCGGTAAACACAACTCCCCTTAAAACACTTTGCCCCTTGATAAAACTGATTGGTGGACAAACTGTTGATGATAACACTACAACAATAAAAGAAATAGGCATGCTATACTGTATCATTGCATTAGTTTGGCTATGTGCGCGGGTATCTGAGTCTTGACTGATCATTTTCTCACCGTTTTATTATTAATAGGCTATATTAGACTGCCTTTCATTCAACAAAGTAGCCTACATCTTAATAATAAGCAAAACACCACCTTAAGGTTCATCAAACCTTAAGCTTGTGCATTTGTGTCCTTAAAGTAGCCTAGATAAACGTTGCACATCATGCAAGCTTTCTTAATGAGAATTGTAGCTTTTCTATCTGCATTGGCAGACAAAAACTCATGCTAGACCTCTTGAAATTAAAGCAGGAGTATACTTTTTTATTATATTAATAAATGGCACTTTTTTGTATTTAATGTGTCAACTCTCCATGATTCAACTATCAATGATTCTTGCTTACCCCGTTAATAGTTTTAAGGAGTAGGAGTTGCTATACACATTCAGGGGAGAGCAAGGACGGGGGGTATTTGTGATCTTCTGTGGTGTGGTCTGGGCCAAAATGCCAGGGCCAATTTTTGGTCCCAGTCCGTCCCTCCTACTACCTATAGCTCGGATCCTGCATGTGAATTCTAAAAAAAAATTCTAAAGGCGTGATGATTATGCAACAATATGTAGCCTACATGTTGTGCTACTGTTTCATTATTGTTGTTAATAACAGTGTTATGTGCTGCTGCTGCTGTTTTTATTATTTTTATTTTATTCACAGTTTAGTGTATTGCACAGTGGTTTGTGTCTCATGATCAGTGGTGGAATGTAACTAAGTACATGTACTCTAGTACTGTACTTGAGTCCAAATGTTGAGGTACTTGAGTCTTTTCTTTTCATGCCACTTTCTACTTCTACTCCGCTACATTTCAGAGAGAAATATTGTACTTTTTACTCCACTACATTGATCTGGTACAGCTTTAGTTACTAGTCACGTTAGTTACTCCACTACATTCATCAGTTACAGCTTTAGTTACTAGTTACGTTAGTTACTCCACTACATTCATCAGTTACAGCTTTAGTTACTACTTACTTTAGTTACTCCACTACATTCATCTGTAACAGCTTTAGTTACTAGTTACGTTAGTTACTCCACTACATTCATCAGTTACAGCTTTAGTTACTAGTTACTTTAGTTACTCCACTACATTCATCTGTTACAGCTTTAGTTACTAGTTACTTTAGTTACTCCACTACATTCATCTGTTACAGCTTTAGTTACTAGTTACTTTAGTTACTCCTCTACATTCATCTGTTACAGCTTTAGTTACTAGTTACTTTACACATTAAGATTTCTGCACACAAAACACATGTAATTTATAAAATGTGATGTTTGATTCTAAACTAAACTAGCCAACAATATAACGGCCTACAAGTCAGCTGAGATGAATAGACCACAAGTTGATTGACAGTACTGTTTGGTTTGTTTAAAAAATATGAGGATTTTTCGACATTCAGTACTTTCACTTAATATTTCAAGTACATTTTCCTGATGATACTTATATACTTTTACTTAAGTAACATTTTCAATGCAGGACAGTATGGTATTAGTACTTTTACTACAAGTAAAAGATCTGAATACTTCTTCCACCACTGGTAGTGATGTTGTGATTTTACCTCAGTAAAACCAGGTGTTCTGCACTGCTGCAGATGCTGTATCCTACCTGTTGGTTAATAAAGCTAAAAGTGATTACCAGCTTGTTGTTGAACTGTGAATCCAGGGAATTCTGCTGCTTTGCTGTGGTGTGGTGGTAGTTGGTGTGTGTGTGTGTGTGTGTGTGTGTGTGTGTGTGTGTGTGTTTGCGTGTGTGTGTGTGTGTGTGTGTGTGTGTGTCAGTTAAAATTATTATTATTATTATTTGCATGTGGACCATGTATGGCACTAAATACATTTTTCCAGTAAGGCACAATGATTAAGGGGGGGCCTCACACAAAGAGCAGCCTAGGGGCCCCTGACCACCTTAATCTGCCCCTGCTCACATCCACATCCACTTTTACAACCAGAGACTGAAGACCAGACTGGAGACTCTTCTGAACCTGAGACTGGTGACAGTGCTGATTGGAAGGAGACCAGAGAACCTCAGTCAGCTTTAAACTCTCTGAAACATGATTCAAGATGTAAGAAACGATTTAGCTGTTCTTAGTGTGGGAAAAGCTTTGGCTTCAAGTCACATCTGAAGAGACACATGATTACTCACACAGGGAAGAAACCTTTTAGCTGCTCAGTCTGTACAAAATCTTTTACACAGAGTGGAGGTTTACAAATACACATGAGAACTCACACAGGAGAAAAACCTTTCAGCTGCTCAGTTTGTAAGAAATCTTTTACACTGAGTGAAATTTTGCAATCACACATGGCAGTCCATACAGGAGAAAGAAGATTCAGCTGCAGTGTTTGTAACAAAAGATTTGCCTGGCGTTCTGATGTCAAAACACATAAATGTGTTGGTCAGATAGAAACAGAAGCTGATGGAGAGGACTGTGGAGGACCAGAACCAGCCAGGAACTCACATCCACTTTTACAACCAGAGACTGAAGACCAGACTGGAGACTCTTTTGAACCTGAGACTGATAACAGTGCTGATTGGAAGGAGACCAGAGAACCTCAGTCAGCTTTAAACTCTCTGAAACATGATTCAAGATGTAAGAAAACATTTAGCTGCTCTGAGTGTGGGAAAAGATTTGTCCGCAAGTCAAATCTGAACACACACGTGAGAACTCGCACAGGAGAGAAACCTTTTAGCTGCTCAGTTTGTAAGAAGTATTTTACACACAGTGGAAAGTTACAAAAACACATGAGAATCCAAACAGGAGAGAAGCCTTTCCGCTGCTCTGAGTATGGTAAAGCTTTCACTGATAGTGGAACCCTGAAGACACATGATAACTCACACAGGAGAAAAACCTTTCAGCTGCTCAGTTTGTAATGCATCTTTTACACGGAAAGGAAGTTTACGATCACACATGAAAACTCACACAGGAGAAAAATCTTTTAGCTGCTCTGAGTGTGGTAGAGCTTTCACTCAACGTGGAACCCTGAAGAACCACATGATGACTCATTCTGGAGAAAAACCTTTCAGCTGCTCAGTCTGTAAGAAATATTTTACACAGAGAAATTTAATGTCACACATGGCAGTCCACACAGGAGAGAAAAGATTCAGCTGCAGTGTTTGTAACAAAAGATTTGTCTGGCGTTTTGATGTCAAAACACACAAATGTGTTGGTCCGATGGAAACAGAAGGTGATGGAGAGGACTGTGGAGGACTAGAACCATGGGCGTAGCACAAGACCCTGGGCCCTATGCATAAGCAGTCCTGATGGGCCCCCATGTTCCTCAACTCACCCCCCTCCCAAAAAAAAAATAAAATAATTGGGCCTCTGTACACATGAATCTGTAGGCCTAGATGTTAATAGGGTAATAACTATTAACTGTAATGCTTAGAGTAGCCTGATGACACACATTTCAAACCTCCTTTCTCAACATTCTCTGGCCTACTTTACTGTGGTTACTACTACATTTTGTTTGATTTCTCTGTACCTTTACTTGCCAGCCTGCGTACTATGGTGTCTCTCTGATCATCTGTTAATTTATCTGGCCATAGTCCTGGATCCTCTGGCAAAAACTGGTCTGCACTGCTCTGCCTACTTTCCAGTTCCTCATCTCTCATTTCCACACTGTGCTCAGAGCAACACTCATGCTCCCTGCTGTCTTCACTCCCATCATCCTCAATCAGATCTTCTCTATCATCTTTCTCTATGAAGGATACATCTGATATTAACCTTAATTTATTGTAACCTAATATAATAAAACACACTAAGATGTTAGTGTTACTTAACACCTTTTAGTCAAAATGGCTAAACATGGTTTGCTTTAATTTTGGTATAAGCTCACCTTGTCTCAAATCCAAAGAGGAGGTTCAGGAGTCTGTTGCTACTCCACTCCCTGCTGTGACAGTTTCTGAAACTGAGGGCCATGTGTTCCACAATGTTAACATCTGCTTCTACTAAATCTGACATAACCATAATGTTGACATGATATGTATCTACCGATGAGCTACCAAGCTACCTATGACACTGATTAGCCTATTATTGCTAATTATAGACATTATAGCCTATTCATTTAAAATGAAACATGTTTTAAATTAGGCTATTACAATGGTGTGTTATATGCAAACACCATTGTTAGTGTAGTTTATTTATACCTCAGATTACATGTATAACCAAATTATCATTTGAAAGTGTATGTTCTGCTTTTTCTATGGGTTGTCTCAGTCTGTTTTTAGCACTAACGGATTTTGTTTTCTAGTTTGTGCTCCTTTCTTTGAAAAAAAAGTCAGTTACCAATTGTTTCCCCTCCTTTCGTTTTCTCTCCTCCTGTCTTTCCTTTCTTTTTGGTAGCCTGATTTAGCTTTCTTTGAGAAAGACATTTCTACAGCAGAAGTTTGCGCTCCACCAGACGCTCAACTGAACTAACTTAAACAAAATGCGTGCAGATGGACTAAACCATTTGGCGCATTAGCAAGGGGTGGGTGAGACCTTAGATGGTCTTTTTTTGTATACAAAATGTAGTCAGTCAATCAACCAATTCACTAACTTTACATTTTATCTGACATGCATTATGAAATTTAATTAGGAAATGAAAACATCCAGGTGAAATAAAATATATTCCAGACTTTTCAAGGGCCCTCCCTCCCCTTGGGCCCTGGTAATCAGTATCGGTTTTACCCCCAGTCCGACGCCCCTGACTAGAACCAGCCAGGAACTCACATCCACATCCACTTTTACAACCAGAGACTGAAGACCAGACTGGAGACTCTTCTGAACCTGAGGCTGGTGACATGGAATAATGTTTGTGCCTTTAAGTCCAAGCAAAACTTCTCAAGTGTCAAACAAAGATTTTCTAGAAAATATCTAGATAGAAGACATTATATTGTGTGGTAGGAAAAGGTATACTCTTATTTTAAATGTTTTATTAGATATTGTTTTGTCTTGTAATGTCTGTCATATAATCAATTTTAATCAAGAAATCTGATAAATGTAACCACCCAATATTTTATAGGGCCCACACATATATTCACTTCTTTCTAAGTAACGTATCTTGAAACATTATGGGAGTTTATTCAATACACATTGGGTTGATGTTTTAATTTTGTGTATTATGTTTAAGAGGAGACTTTTCTCTCTGTGTCAGGGAGACAGGAAGTGCAGGTTGAAAGCTATATTTAGTTTAAACAAGGTGAGGAAGGTAGCATAGGGAAGTTAGCCTAGCAAGGTGTTTCCTGTCAGGGAGCGGGGGAGTTTTCTCTTTGAAGCAAAGTTGAAATGGACATATTATGATCTGTATAAAACTATAAATATATATATTTAATACTTCTCCGTGAACCATCACCTTATCGTGGTGGAGAGGTTTGTGTGTCTCTGTGAACCTGAGGGCTGTGTTGTCTGGATCTTTGTGCTCCTGGTAGGGTCTCCCAAGGCAAAGTGGTCTCAGGTGAGGGGCCAGACAAAGAGTGGTTCAAAAACCCTATGGAAAAACAAGGTAGAGATGGAATGACCCTGCCCGGAGGAAGCCCGGGGCCCCCGTCTGGAGCCAGGCCCAGACGGCGGGCTCGTCGGCGAGCGCCTGGTGGCTGGGTTTGCCACGGAGACTGGCTGGGCACAGCCCGAACAAGCTACGTGGCTCCCATCTCTCCAGCCCATGGGCCCACCACCTATGGGAGGAACCGCTGGGGTCGGGTGCGATGCCACATGGGTGGCAGTGAAGGTCAGGGGCCTCGACGGACCAGACCCGGGCGGCAGACGCTGGCTCTGGGGACGGGGAACGTCACCTCTCTGTGGGGGAAGGAGCCGGAACTGGTGCGGGAGGTGGAGCGCTACCGGTTAGATCTGGTGGGGCTTACCTCTATGCACAGTCTCGGTTCTGGAATTGACTCCTGGATAAGGGTTGGACTCTTTTCTTCTCCGGAGTTGCCCAGGGTGTGAGGCGCCGGGCGGGTGTGGGGATACTCACAAGCCCCCGGCTGAGCGCTGCTACGTTGGAGTTTACCCCGGTGGACGAGAGGGTCGCCTCCCTACGCCTGCGGGTTGTGGGGGGGAAAACTCTGACTGTTGTTTGTGCATATGCACCAAACAGGAGTTCGGAGTATTCGGCCTTCTTGGAGACCTTGAGTGGAGTCCTGCATGGGGCGCCAGTGGGGGACTCCATTGTTCTGCTGGGGGACTTCAATGCACACGTGGGCAATGATGGAGACATCTGGAGAGACGTGATTGGGAGGAACGGCCTCCCTGATCTAAACCAGAGTGGTTGTTTGTTGTTGGACTTCTGTGCTAATCATGGATTGTCTATAACGAACACTATGTTCGAACATAGGGATGCTCATAAGTGTACTTGGTACCAGAGCACCCTAGGCTGAAGGTCAATGATCGATTTCATAATCGTTTCATCTGAACTGAGGCCGTATGTTTTGGACACTCCTGTGAAGAGAGGGGCAGAGCTGTCAACCGATCACCATCTGGTGGTGAGTTGGGTCAGGGGGTGGGGGAAGACTCTGGACAGACATGGTAAGCCCAAACGTGTAGATTGGGAACGTCTGGAGGAGGCCCCTGTCCGACAGACTTTCAACTCACACCTCCGGCGGAGCTTTTCATGCATCCCTGTGGAGGCTGGGGGCATTGAACCCGAGTGGACAATGTTCAAAGTTTCCATTGCTGAAGCTGCGGCGAGGAGCTGTGGTCTTAGGGTCTTAGGTGCCTCAAGGGGCGGTAACCCACGAACACCGTGGTGAACACCGGTGGTCAGGGAAGCCGTCCGACTGAAGAAGGAGTCTTTCCGGGATATGTTATCCCGGAGGACTCCGGAGGCAGTTGCAGGGTACCGAAGGGCCCGAAGGGCTGCAGCCTCTGCCGTAAAAGAGGCAAAGCAGCGGGTGTGGGAGAAGTTTGGAGAAGACATGGAGAAGGACTTTCGGTTGGCACCAAGGTGCTTCTGGAAAACTGTTCGCCACCTCAGGAGGGGGAAGCGGGGAACCATCCAAGCTGTGTACAGTAAGGATGGGACACTGTTGACCTCAACTGAGGAGGTAATAGGGCGGTGGAAGGAGCACTTTGAGGAACTCCTAAATCCGACTAATACGCCCTATATGTTAGAGGCAGAGCTGGAGGATAACGGGGGATTGTCGTCAATTTCCCAGGCGGAAGTCACTGATGTAGTCAAACAACTCCACAGTGGCAAAGCCCCGGGGATTGATGAGATCCGTCCAGAAATGCTCAAGGCTCTGGGTGTGGAGGGGCTGTCCTGGTTGACACGCCTCTTCAACATTGCGTGGGAGTCTGGGACGGTGCCAAAGGAGTGGCAGACTGGGGTGGTGGTTCCCCTTTTTAAAAAGGGGGACCAGAGGGTGTGTGCCAATTACAGGGGTATCACACTTCTCAGCCTCCCTGGTAAAGTCTACTCCAAGGTGCTGGAAAGGCGAATTCGGCCGATAGTCGAACCTCGGGTTGAGGAGGAACAATGCGGTCCTGGTCATGGAACAACGGACCAGCTCTTCACTCTCGCAAGGATCCTGGAGGGAGCCTGGGAGTATGCCCAACCGGTCTACATGTGTTTTGTGGATTTGGAGAAGGCGTATGACCGGGTCCCCCGGGAGATACTGTGGGAGGTGCTGCGGGAGTATGGGGTGAGGGGGTCTCTACTCAGGGCCATCCAATCTCTGTACAACCAAAGTGAGAGCTGTGTCCGGGTTCTCGGCAGTAAGTCGGACTCGTTTCAGGTGAGGGTTAGCCTCCGCCAGGGCTGCGCTTTGTCACCAATCCTGGTTTTAATATTTATGGACAGGATATCGAGGCGTAGTCGGGGTGGGGAGGGGTTGCAGTTTGGTGGGCTGGGGATCTCATCGCTGCTCTTTGCAGATGATGTGGTCCTGATGGCATCATCGGCCTGCGACCTTCAGCACTCACTGGATCGGTTCGCAACCGAGTGTGAAGCGGTTGGGATGAGGATCAGCACCTCTAAATCTGAGGCCATGGTTCTCAGCAGGAAACCGATGGAATGCCTTCTCCAGGTAGGGAATGAGTCCTTACCCCAAGTGAAGGAGTTCAAGTACCTTGGGGTTGTGTTCGCGAGTGAGGGGACAATGGAGCGGGAGATTGGTCGGAGAATCGGGCGCAGCGGGTGCGGTATTGCATTCAATCTATCGCACCGTTGTAGGACGAAAAGAGAGCTTAGCCAGAAGGCAAAGCTCTCGATCTACGGGTCAGTTTTCGTTCCTACCCTCACCTATGGTCATGAAGGCTGGGTCATGACCGAAAGAACGAGATCCAGGGTACAAGCGGCTGAAATGGGTTTCCTCAGGAGGGTGGCTGGTGTCTCCCTTAGAGATAGGGTGAGAAGCTCAGTCATCCGTGAGGAGCTCGGAGAGAGCCGCTGCTCTTTGCGTCGAAAGGAGCCAGTTGAGGTGGTTCGGGCATCTGGTAAGGATGCCCCTGGGCGCCTCCCTAGGGAGGTGTTCCAGGCACGTCCAGCTGGGAGGAGGCCTCGGGGAAGACCCAGGACTAGGTGGAGGGATTATATCTCCAACCTGGCCTGGGAACGCCTCGGGATCCCCCAGTCGGAGCTGGTTAATGTTGCTCAGGAAAGGGAAGTTTGGGGTCCCCTGCTGGAGCTGCTCCCCCCGCGACCCGACACCGGATAAGCGGACGAAGATGGATGGATGGATGGATATCGAGGCGTAGTTGGGGTGGGGTGGGGTTGCAGTTCGGTGGGCTGGGGATCTCATCGCTGCTCTTTGCAGATGATGTGGTCCTGATGGCATCATCGGCCTGTGACCTTCAGCACTCACTGGATCGGTTCGCAACCGAGTGTGAAGCGGTTGGGATGAGGATCAGCACCTCTAAATCGGAGGCCATGGTTCTCAGCAGGAAACCGATGGAATGCCTTCTCCAGGTAGAGAATGAGTCCTTACCCCAAGTGAAGGAGTTTAACTACCTTGGGGTGTTGTTCGCGAGTGAGGGGACAATGGAGCGGGAGGGACAATGGAGCGGGTGCGGTATTACATTGGCACCATTGTGAGAATTAATTTAAACCAATCACAATTGTCTTGGGAGGTGTCTCACATGTTGCGCTGCGGATAGTCCTCATTCATGGATGGGAGAAAAAACTTGTTTTTTAAACCAAACAATTGTTAACGCCTCGGGAGGAACTTGTTTTGGTGGAACATGTTAACGTTCAAAAGTGGTTGTATCATTAATCTCTTTCTTATTTAGATAAACGACCTAGCCTCTGTCTCCCTCAAACTCTAGGTGCATCCCATAGCCCTTAAATTGCCTTCTCGACTCCTCCACTTGTCTCCCTTCCTCGCGTCTTAGTCCTTCCCACCGAGGAAGCACAGGAGAGACGTGTGGAAATCATGGGAGGAGTGAGGCAACGGGAGATGAGACGTCCTTTCCTCTGAAGTGTCACATGAATACGTCAGCTTTTTGGGCGGAGTTTTCAACTCCTTCAGTTGCACAGCTGCGAGGAAGGCTGCTCTCTGTATCCTCGCCTATAGCTCCTCCATGATCCCTCCTCGATGCTCGCTCCTCAGGGCAGAAAAAAGAGCTTTGAGACGGCCTTCACTGAGGAGGGACGGAACAACTTCCGGTTCAGCAGAGGAGTCGAGGAGATATCAAATAAGAGTATAGGAGCCATGTATATTAGGTTTGTTTATGGTCTATAATTTTCACCCTATTACGTAATGTAGGACGTCATGGGGGTTGGTCTCACAATCAGTCTATTTATGGCGTTTTTCCATTACATGGTACCTACTCGCCTCGAATCTACTCGCCTTTTTTGGTTTTCCATTACGAAAAAAAGTACCTGGTACCTGCTAACAGGTACTTTTTTTAGTACCACCTCAGTCAAGGTTCCAAGCGAGCTGAGGCGAGCCGAGAAGGTGACGTGAAACCCTGCAGGCTACAGATTGGTCGGAAAGAATCGTCACTGATCACTGCATTGCTGCCGGAGGCTCCACGCAGAGCTTTCTCCGTAGCATACAAGTGGCCTGATAGTTATATTTGTGCACTGGTGTGTGTGTGTCGAGTCGCCGTGTGTGTGTGTGTGTGTGTGTGTGTGGGGAGCTGGTGAGCGAGGGAGAAGTGAGAGAGTGCCGGCGATTAGCTCCGCAGCGAGTAGTGACTCTAGAGTCATATAGTGAGAGAAACAAAAAAAAAACTTTCCTCCGCTCCGTTAGCTAACGTCTAGGTATTTGTTGTGCTAATGGCTAGTTAGCCTGCCTGCTAGCGGGAGTTAAAGCGAACCACTCAGGATTTTGCCTCCTGGGAAATCTATTCTATATTTTGGTAGCAGTAACGGGCTATCCACAGCTTGCTAACACAAGCAGGAGCACTTGCATTGTATTTCGACTTGTGAAGGTTTTTAGGTTTTAGGAGAAGGCCTCCATCAACGTTGCTACTAGCTAAACTAGCAAGCTACACGATGCCCCCCCTCAGCTGTTCACCTGGCTGTGACTCGTGCCTCCTGTTCAGTCAGAAGATAGTGGAACTTGAAGCCAGAATATTGTCTCTCCACCAGATCAAGGCAAGTGAAGAGTTCCTCGACTCCATTATCATTGGAAGTTCCCCCCACACACACACTGACGGATGTTTTGATTCCACTGTGCCCTGCAATACTCTCACCCCACCACGCACTAATACAACCTCTGTCCCTGTTGTCTCTCCTCGGCTTCTGCCGAGGACCCAGCCAGCTTGCTGACCAGCTCCACTCCACACCAGCCTGAGCCATGGCATGTAAGCAGGCACCAGAGCAGGCGGTCAGGACAGCGCTCAGCCCCAGCCCAACCCCTACAACTAGAAAACCGCTACAGCATTCTGATGAACGACGAGGAGTTCCCTTCTCTGCCACACCCCCACGCAGCTCATCCTGGTCCATCCACACAGTCGACGCGCCCATTGAGGGCGGACTCTCCCCCCTCGGACTCATCAATCTCCACGCTGGTCATCGGAAGCTCCATGGTAAGGGACCTCCACATTCCCCCTTTACCTAGCGGTCCCTCCAAGGTCTACTGCTTCCCCGGTGCCAAGGTCCGTGACATCCAGCACAAACTTCCCGGCATCCTCGCCCGCCACGCCAAGGTCGACAACATCATCGTGCATGTGGGCACAAACGACATCAGAGAGAGACGGTCGATAGCACTCCAGGAAGACTTCACCACTCTCATCACCATCCTGATGGGCACAGGTAAGCGGATTGTCATCTCTGGGCCTCTACCTACCTACAGGAAGGGTGCGGAGAGATGGTCCAGACTGTTCTGGCTCCACACCTGGCTGGAACCACTCTGCACTTCCCTGGGCATTCCCTATGTCGACAACTTCAACTTGTTCTGGGAGATGCCCAACCTGCTGAAGCGTGATGGTCTCCACCCAAACCGACACGGAGCTAGGATGCTATCTGACAACATAACGACCACACTGAAAGGCAAGTATTGACATTATGTTGAAAATATCACAGATTCATGTCCCCCAGGTATTGATCCTGATAGCACTATACAAGTGGATGAATCTGAAAATGTTTTCTGTAGGATAACATGTAGTACCAGTATTATTCCAGTAACGTGTAGTACTAGTACTATTCCAGTAACATGTAGTACTCGTACTATTCCTACTAGGAAAATTAGATGTGGATTACTAAATATCAGATCTTTGTCTTCTAAAGCAGTACTTGTAAATGAATTGATATCTGATAATCAAATTGATCTATTCTGTCTTACTGAAACCTGGCTGGCCCATGAAGAATATGCTAGTCTAAATGAAGCCACCCCTCCCAGTCATATTAATACTCAAATTCCTAGAGGCTCAGGCCGAGGAGGGGGAGTTGCAGCCATATTTGATTCAAGCCTGTTAATTAACCCTAAACCCAAACTAAATTATAACTTTTTCGAAAGCCTTGTTCTTAATCTTCAACATCCAACACGGAAATCAGAACAGCCAATTATATTTGTTGTTGTCTACCGAGCTCCAGGTCCGTATTCTGAATTTTTATCTGAATTCTCAGAGTTTTTATCATGTGTAGTCCTTAAATCAGACAAAGTACTTATTGTAGGTGATTTTAATATCCATGTGGACGTTGACAGCAATAGCCTTACTACTGCTTTCAACTCATGACTGGATTCAATCGGTTTCAGTCAGTGTGCACAAGGCGACGCACTGTTTTAACCACACCCTCGACCTTGTGCTGGCATATGGTATTGAAATTGAGGATTTAATAATATTTCCGCAGAATCTGGTATTATCAGATCATTTTTTAATTACTTTTGAATTCTTGCTACCTGACTAAACCAGATAGCAGCTTCTACACTAGATGCCTATCTGACAGTGCTATAGCTAAATTTAAGGAAAGTATTCCTACAGCATTCCAGTCTATGTCGTGCCTTAACATAACAGAGGACCTCTATGTTAACCTCAGTCCCTCTCAAATTGATACATTTGTCTCTCTGTCGCTCCTCTCACAAAGAAGACGATAAAGCAAAGGAAATTAGCTCCTTGGTATAACTCCAAAACTCGCAAATTAAAACAAATCTCACGAAACATCGAAAGTAAGTGGCGCTCCACCAAAGTGGAAGAATCCCGTTTGGAATGGCAAGACAGTCTGAAAACCTATAGGAAGGCCCTAAGAAAAGCCAGATCAGACTATTACTCATCATTAATAGAAGAAAACAAGAACAACCCAAGGTTTCTTTTCAGCACTGTAGCCAGGCTGACAGATAGTCACAGCTCAACTGAGCCATCTATTCCTCTAGCTCTGAGTAGTGATGACTTCATGAGCTTCTTTAATGATAAAATTATAACAATTAGAGATAAAATTCATCATCTTTTGCCCTTAACTTCTACCAGTTCATCTTTAAATGCAGGACCGCTAGAAAGAACGACGAGTCCCGACATATACTTAGACTGCTTTTATCCAATAGACCTTCAACAATTAATGTTAAAGATATCCTCAGCTAAGCCATCTACCTGTCTCTTAGACCCCATCCCAACGAGGCTACTCAAAGAAGCGTTACCCGTGGTAAACCCTTCATTACTAGATATGATCAATATGTCCTTACTAACAGGTTATGTACCGCAGTCATTTAAAATTGCTGTGATAAAACCTCTTTTGAAAAAAACCCACCCTAGATAGAAACTATAGACCTATATCTAACCTTCCCTTTCTATCCAAGATCCTTGAGAAGGTGGTTGCTAATCAGTTATGTGATTTTCTACATAGCAACAGTCTATTTGATGATTTTCAATCAGGATTTAGAAAGAATCATAGCACAGAGACGGCACTGGTGAAAATTACTAACGACCTTCTAACTGCTGCAGAGAAAGGATTTGTCTCCATTCTTGTTCTACTAGATCTTAGTGCTGCATTTGACACTATTGACCATACCATCCTGTTACAGAGACTGGAACACTTAGTTGGCATTAAAGGAATCGCACTAAGCTGGTTTAAGTCCTATTTCTCTGAACGATCCCAATTTGTTAATGTTAATGATAAACCCTCCAAGCACGCTAAAGTTAGCCATGGCGTTCCTCAAGGCTCGGTGCTTGGACCAATTGTATTTTCCTTATATATGCTTCCTCTAGGTAATATTATTAGGAAACACTCAATTAACTATCACTGTTACGCAGACGATACCCAATTATATCTGTCAATTAAGCCAGATGAAACTGGTCAGTTAGCAAGACTTCAAACGTGTATTGAGGATATAAAATCCTGGATGACCCACAATTTCCTGATGTTAAACTCAGACAAAACTGAAGTTATTGTGATAGGACCAACACACCGCCGAACTTCATTTTCAAAAGATATAGTTACTCTGGATGGTATTACCCTGGCCTCCAGCACTGCTGTCAGAAATCTAGGAGTTATTTTTGATCAGGATATATCCTTCAACGCCCACTTAAAACAAACCTCAAGAATAGCCTTTTTCCATCTTTGTAACATTGCCAAAATTAGGAATATCCTGTCTCAAAACGATGCTGAAAAACTAGTCCATGCATTCGTTTCTTCTAGACTAGATTACTGCAATTCCTTATTATCAGGTTGCCCAAATAAGTCCCTTAAGACTCTCCAACTGATCCAGAATGCTGCAGCACGTGTTCTGACGAGAACTAAGAGAAGAGATCATATTTCTCCTGTATTAGCTTCTCTGCATTGGCTTCAAGTGAAATATAGGATCGAATTTAAAATCCTCCTCCTGACTTACAAAGCACTAAATGGTCAAGCACCATCATACTTAGAAGAGCTCATAGTACCTTATTATCCCACTAGAGCACTGCGCTCCCGGAATGCGGGGCTACTTATGGTTCCTAGAGTCTCTGGAAGTAGACTGGGGGCCAGGGCCTTCAGCTATCAGGCTCCAGTATTGTGGAACCAGCTCCCAGTCTGGGTTCGAGGAGCAGACACCGTCACCACATTTAAGAGTAAACTGAAAACTCTTCTCTTTGATAAAGCTTATAGTTAAGGAGTGAGGAGTTGCAGCGTCTGCCTAACCCGGCCCACCTGCTTCTCCTCGTAGTCATCAGTTTTATATACTGTATAATTAATAATCTAGCGAGAGTAGAGGGAGGCAGGCCAGTACAGCCCGATCCGGTTGGGGAGAGTTCTAGCCCGACCAGGCACCTCTCTTTAACCTGCCTCTCTTAAGTTATGCTATTACAATTCTAGACTGCCGGGGAGGCTGTTCCTCCCTAAGACACACTGAGCTGCTCTCTCATCTCTACTTGTTACTTTTGTATGCATCCTGTCCCAGAAATGCTTGTTACTAATCTAGCTCTGGGGAGTTTACTCCCCGGAGTCCTTATGTTTCTTCTTCGCAGAGCTATGCTCTGCGATTCTCTGCATTTCCCGGCCGCATCCTGCTGCATCCGCAGCATCCACCCGTGCTCTGCAGTGCCATGTTACATCCCGCAACGCCCTGCTGTGATGTTCCTATGCACAGAGTAGTCAGGATCCGGTATAGGAGACTGCACTACTCAGTATGTCGCAATAGCCAATGCTAATGCTTACTCTTGAGGGAATTACTGTAATTGTTGGGGTTTTGGAATTTATAGAGTGTGGTCTAGACCTACTCTATCTGTAAAGTGTCTCGAGATAACTTTTGTTATGATTTGATACTATAAATAAAATTGAATTGAATTGAATTGAATATAAAAAATTCTGACCGAGTTTATCAGACATAAACCATGACAACCCAAGTTTGATTTTAGTAATCAGGGGTGCAGTACTACGCGCCCCCCTGTGCTTCCGTTGGAGCAGTCACCCACTCATAGTCTACGATAGAACAAAATAGGAAAATTATATGTGGACTATTAAATATTAGATCTCTGTCCTCTAAAGCATTATTGGTAAACGAGTTGATATCAGATAATAACATTGATTTATTTTGTCTTACTGAAACCTGGCTGGGCCATGAAGACTGTTAGTCTAAATGAAGCCACTCATCCCAGTCATATTAATACTCAAATTCCTAGAGGCTCAGGCCGAGGAGGGGGAGTTGCAGCCATCTTTGATGCAAGCATGTTAATTACTCCTAAACCTAAATTAAATTATAACTCCTTTGAAAGTCTTGTTCTTAATCTTCAACATCCAAAATGGAAAACATTACAGCCAATTATATTCGTTGTTATTTACAGGGCTCCAGGTCCGTATTCTGAATTTTTATCTGAATTCTCAGAGTTTTTATCATGTTAAGTCCTTAAATCAGACCAAGTACTTATTGTAGGTGATTTTAATATCCATGTGGACGTTGACAATGATAGCCTTAGTACTGCTTTCAACTCATTATTGGATTCAATCGGTTTCAGTCAGAGTGTGCACAAGGCGACGCACTGTTTTAACCACATCCTCGACCTTGTGCTGGTACAGTGAGGAAAATAAGTATTTGAACACCCTGCTATTTTGCAAGTTCTACCACTTAGAAATCATGGAGGGGTCTGAAATTGTCATCGTAGGTACATGTCCACTGTGAGAGACATAATCTAAAAATAAAAATCCAGGAATCACAATGTATGATTTTTTAACTATTTATTTGTATGATACAGCTGCAAATAAGTATTTGAACACCTGAGAAAATCAATGTTAATATTTGGTACAGTAGCCTTTGTTTGCAAGTACAGAGGTCAAACGTTTCCTGTAGTTTTTCACCAGGTTTGCACACACTGCAGGAGGGATTTTGGCCCACTCCTCCACACAGATCTTCTCTAGATCAGTCAGGTTTCTGGGCTGTCTCTGAGAAACACGGAGTTTGAGCTCCCTCCAAAGATTCTCTATTGGGTTTAGGTCTGGAGACTGGCTAGGCCACGCCAGAACCTTGATATGCTTCTTACAGAGCCACTCCTTGGTTATCCTGGCTGTGTGCTTCGGCTCATTGTCATGTTGGAAGACCCAGCCTCGACCCATCTTCAATGCTCTAACTGAGGGAAGGAGGTTGTTCCCCAAAATCTCGCAATACATGGCCCCGGTCATCCTCTCCTTAATACAGTGCAGTCGCCCTGTCCCATGTTCAGAAAAACACCCCCAAAGCATGATGCTACCACCCCCATGCTTCACAGTAGGGATGGTGTTCTTGGGATGGTACTCATCATTCTTCTTCCTCCAAACACGGTTAGTGGAATTATGACCAGAAAGTTCTATTTTGGTCTCATCTGAGCACATGACTTTCTCCCATGACTCCTCTGGATCATCCAAATGGTCATTGGCAAACTTAAGACGGGCCTGGACATGTGCTGGTTTAAGCAGGGGACCCTTCCGTGCCATGCATGATTTCAAACCATGACGTCTTAGTGTATTACCAACAGTAACCTTGGAAACGGTGATCCCAGCTCTTTTCAGGTCATTGACCAGCTCCTCCCGTGTTGTTCTGGGCTGATTTCTCACCTTTCTTAGGATCATTGAGACCCCACGAGGTGAGATCTTGCATGGAGCCCCAGTCCGAGGGAGATTGACAGTCATGTTTAGCTTCTTCCATTTTCTAAAGATTGCTCCAACAGTGGACCTTTTTTCACCAAGCTGCTTGGCAATTTCCCCGTAGCCCTTTCCAGCCTTGTGGAGGTGTACAATTTTGTCTCTAGTGTCTTTGGACAGCTCTTTGGTCTTGGCCATGTTAGGGGTGGATAGGTGTCTTTATGCAGCTAACTACTTCAAACAGGTGCATCTAATTTAGGATAATAAATGGAGTGGAGGTGGACATTTTAAAGGCAGACTAACAGGTCTTTGAGGGTCAGAATTCTAGCTGATATATAGGTGTTCAAATACTTATTTGCAGCTGTATCATACAAATAAATAGTTAAAAAAATCATATATTGTGATTTCTGGATTTTTTTTTTAGATTATGTCTCTCACAGTGGACATGCACCTACGATGACAATTTCAGACCCCTCCTTGATTTCTAAGTGGGAGTACTTGCAAAATAGCAGGGTGTTCAAATACTTATTTTCCTCACTGTATATGGTATTGAAATTGAGGATTTAATAATATTTCCGCAGAATTCGGTATTAACAGATCATTCTTTAATCACTTTCGAATTCTTACTACCTGACTATATTAAATTAGATAAAAGCTTCTACACTAGATGCCTATCTGACAGTGCTATAGCTTAATTTAAAGAAGATATTCCAACAGCATTCGACTCTATGTCATGCCTTAACATAACAGAGGACCTCTATGTTAACCTCAGTCCCTCTCAAATTGATACATTTGTAGACAGTGCTACGACTTGCCTACAGACGACCTTAGACTCCGTTGCTCCCCTGAAAAAGAAGATGAAGCAAAGGAAATTAGCACCTTGGTATAACTCCCAAACTCGCAAATTAAAACAAATCTTGCGAAACCTCGAATGTATGTGGCGTTCCACAAAAGTGGAAGAATCCCGTTTGGATTGGCAAGAAAGTCTCAAAACCTATAGGAAGGCCCTAAGAAAGGCCAGATCAGACTATTACTTATCACTAATAGAAGAAAACAAGAACAACCCAAGGTTTCTTTTCAGCACTGTAACCAGGCTGACAGATAGAGCCACAGCTCTACTGAGCCATCTATTCCTCTAGCTCTGAGTAGTGATGACTTCATGAGCTTCTTTAATGATAAAATTATAACAATTAGAGATAAAATTCATCACCTTTTGCCCTCAACTTCTAACGGTTCACCTTTAAACACAGAGTTGCTAGAAATAACGACTAGTCTCGACATATACTTATATACTTAGACTGCTTTTATCCTATAGACCTTCAACAATTAATGTTAAAGATATCCTCAGCTAAGCCATCTACCTGTCTCTTAGACCCCATCCCAACGAGATTACTCAAAGAAGCGTTACCCGTGGTAAACACTTCATTACTAGATATGATCAATATGTCCTTATTAACAGGTTATGTACCACAGTCATTTAAAGTAGCTGTGATAAAACCTCTTCTGAAAACACCCACCCTCGATCCTGAGGTCTTAGCAAACTATAGACCTATATCTAACCTTCCCTTTCTCTCCAAGATCCTTGAGAAGGTGGTTGCTAATCAGTTATGTGATTTTCTACATAGCAATAGTTTATTTGATGACTTTCAATCAGGATTTAGAAAGCATCATTGCACAGAGACGGCACTGGTAAAAATTACTAACGACCTTTTAACTGCTGCAGACAAAGGACTTGTCTCCATCCTTGTTTTACTAGATCTTAGTGCTGCATTTGACACTATTGACCATTCAATCCTGTTACAGAGATTGGAACACTTGGTTGGCATTAAAGGAATTGCTCTAAGCTGGTTTAAGTCCTATTTCTCTGATCGATCTCAATTTGTTAATGTTAATGATAAATCCTCCAAGTACGCTAAAGTTAGCCATGGGGTTCCTCAAGGCTCAGTCCTTGGACCAATTCTATTCTCCTTATATATGCTTCCTCTAGGCAATATTATTAGGAAACACTCAATTAACTTTCACTGTTATGCGGATGACACCCAATTATACTTGTCAATCAAACCAGACGAAACCAGTCAGCTAGTTAAATTTCAAGCGTGCATTAAAGATATAAAATCCTGGATGACCTATAATTTTCTGATGTTAAACCCTAACAAAACTGAAGTTATTGTACTGGGACCTTAACACCTCAGAACCTCATTATCTAAAGACTGCTCTGGATGGTATTGCCCTGGCCTCCAGCACTACTGTCAGAAATTTAGGAGTTATTTTTGATCAGGATATATCCTTTAATGCCAATCTAAAACAAACCTCAAGAACAGCCTTTTTTCTAGAGATGGTCTGATACCATTTTTTGCTTCCCGATACCAATTCCAATACCTGAACTTGCGTATCGGCCGATACCGAGTACCGATCCGATACCAGTGGGTCATATATTTTATTATGTTTTAACAACTGTATACTACTATTCCTGTATGGATGTGATATGATATAACAGCTGTATACTACTATCCCCGTATGGATGTGATATTATTTCTATCTTTGTTGTCTGTCTGGCTCAGGTTAAACTCTTTGTAAAACATGAACAAACACAAACAATGCATGTCGTACAACTTTATTTTATTCTCCAGTTTGACAGTCGGTTATAACGGAAAAAGAACATAAATAAACTACTTTAACATAGATTTTCTTTAGGGCTTTATTCCGTGGTATACCAGCGTTTTAGGCAGTATCGGAGCCGATACCGATACTGGTATCGGTATCGGAACATCTCTACTTTTTTCATCTTCGTAACATTGCCAAAATTAGGAATATCCTGTCTCAAAACGACGCTGAAAAACTAGTCCATGCATTTGTTACATCCAGGCTGGACTATTGTAATTAGAAATTAATAACACTGATGATTCAAAAGCTTTACAAGCATACAGTCTCTTTCTCAGAGGATGTTGCAACGCTATGGAAGAAATCCAGGACATGACTGCAACTTTCACTGTCTCCCGCAACTTCATTGCAACAAACATACAAAATACATTGCAACTTTTATCGCAATTTTTTACAAAAGCTCCCGCAAAATCAGGCATTTCGGACCGCAACAATCTCAAAAAAAGGCTGCAAAATCCTGGAGGGACTGAAAAAGTTTGAGGCCATTATGAAATTGGCTTACCTTTCCGGAACAAGGAAATAAACATGCCCAACAATCGCAGGATGGCAGAACAGCGTGCTTTGAACCTAAGGAGGAGGTTTAACAAAGATGCCTCATTTCACACGGATTACTCAGTCTTCATGGATGATATCATATCCAAAGGTTATGCACAGAGAGTTCCAGCGGAAGAGTTGGAACGCAGTGATGGTAGGGTGTGGTATCTACCACATCATGGAGTTTCCCACCCTAAGAAAAAGAATATTAGGGTGGTATTCGACTGTGCAGCAACATTCCAGGGGACATCTTTGAATGACCAACTACTGCAAGGCCCGGATCTTACTAGTCCATTGATTGGAGTCATGACTAGATTCAGAAAAGAGCGTGTTGCAATCATTGCAGACATTGAAGCTATGTTTCGTCAGGTGAAGGTACCACATGAAGACTCAGACCTCCTACGATTTCTCTGGTGGCCCAATGGGGTCTACAGTCAGGACTTGGAGGAGTACAGAATGAATGTTCATCTGTTTGGAGCTACTTCATCACCCAGTTGTGCAAACTTCGAGTCGACATGTGCTGACTGTTATACCTGAAGAGCAAAGAGTAAAAGAGATGAAAGCTCTAATACGTCATTCACAGATACGCGTTTCAGCTAGAAGCAATCATCAGTGTTCACCATTTCTTACTTAATGGGAAGGTTACTGGGTTACTTAAAGGTGCAATATGTAATATTGTATGTAATACTGGCAGCTAGCGGTTAAAATAGTTACTGCACTACCAATTCAAAATACTGGAGAGTCGTTTCCCCCGCCCCCTCCTGCCAAGACTCAAAGTTCACGGGGGTTGCCAGGCTGAGACCGCAGCATTCACAACAATGTTGCTAGACGCTTTTCTCACATAGCCAGACATTACTCCACAGCACAGCGGAGTAGCTAACGGTTGATGCTGGCTATATTGACAGTCATAAAAGCCCGTGCTCACGCGGAGCTCTGTAACCAACTGACAGACACACTTTTTTCGGCTTAAAATGACAGTATGAACCGCTAAAAACACAACAACCTCACTGTCCTCTCCACACGCCAGTCAGGCACACTTCCTCGGCTTAGAATTACAATACGAAACGCTAAAAATACCACTACCTTGCCGACGGAACACACTTCATTGGCTTCGAATTACGGCAACAATCGCTAAACACACTGCAAACTCACAGTCCTCTCTTTCCGATTTACAGCCCCCCTCTCGTGGCTTAAAATAACTCACCGTTGTCGGCTCTAGCCGCTGATCTACACGTTGTAAACAGCTGTGGGCTACTTGCCTGGTCCTCCCGGTAACGTTAGCAGTTAACAGGATTAGCATGGCGGCGTTAGCCAGGACCAGTCGGGATCACTTTACTGGCTATGTCTCAATTGTTTTTGCGAGTAACCAACTCGGGTACTCTAGCTATATAATTCAATGTGAGTAGGCTACACAAATGTTGAAATGACAAAAAATGCCCATCCCTAGTAGCTGTGATAAATTAGCCTGAAGCTAATGCTTACCTGTTCAGGAGAAAATAAGCCAACTCTGTGTCCTTTTGGGCTCTAAGCTGTCTCCATCTTTCAAATACATCTCCAATATTTACCACGGGGTTGTTACGTCTCTGGTTACGCAACTGTTAGAAACATGCTGTTTTCTTTTTTTATCTCCATTGATCCTGTTCGTTTGTTTGCTGCTTTCATGGCTGTACTACCGTTACAGCTGTAGCGTGCTGGGTTTACGTTTTTACAGGTATATCTGGCAACCCGGCCTGCCTGTCAAACTGGGCCATTGATAACAACACAGATCAAAACATAAACATAAATTCCGTCACGGAATGTAAATTTCAAAAAGAAAAAATACTGACATTAGCATTGTTGTCAGAAAAGATAGTATTTCAGTTTAACATGTTTCCTTAATATCTGATGAGGCATTGGTGTCATTTTTGGATTTATTACAGTACAAATATTACATATTGGACCTTTAAAGGTTCCATGGCATGAACATTTCACTTTATGAGTTTTTTTAACATTGGTATGTGTTCCCCGAGCCTGCCTATGGTCCCCCAGTGGCTAGAAATGGTGATAGGTGTAAACCGAGCCCTGGGTATCCTGCTCTGCCTTTGAGAAAATGAAAGCTCAGATGGACCGATCTGGAATCTTGGATCAAGATTACCTCCCTTTTCTCTGCTTTGCCCACCCAGAGAATTTGGCCCACCCATGAAAGAGAGACATCATGGCTTTAAAACGAGAAGAGTAGCAGTTGGTCAAGGCCACACCACCACCCTCCACCCTGCCCCCCCCCTCTCTCCTCCTCAATAGCTACAGACACAGAAATGGCACATCCTAAGTAAAGCTCATTGTGGGACTGGCTCTAGTGGCTGTGATTCTGCACCGAGGCTGAATTTCGGGAAAGAGACTTCAGATACAGTATTAGGGGACCACTAAGGTCTATATAAAAGCATCCAAAGAGCACCATGTCATGGGACCTTTAAATAATAACGCGAGAAGCATGAAACACATTTTACTGAATGTTACCTCTATGAGGGCCAGCACTCAAACAAACTCCTCTCTCACTGATGGTCTGTCAGCTACGCTGGGGAAATGTCTGCACATGCTGCCGAAAAGCTCGTCCTTATTTTTCCAAACAGGCTTCATGGCTTGACGGTTATAAAGTAACGGTAAAGTATGGATTTATAGCAGAGGTATTTTAAACTGTAGTAATTTTATTAGGTAAAGTTAGCACACTTAAAAAACCGAGTCTGAGGGAGACAGGAAGATAGCTGGGTAGGACAATCATACAAGGTGGGAAAACACAGGAATTAAAACTAGACACGACAAAACAGAAAAACAGACTATCAAAATAAAACAGGAACCAGAAATAATACACAACAGTGAACAGAAATCTACATGATCCACAGAAACAATATACAAACACATACAGAATATAATAACAGACAACAGAAATCTCAACAGAAAAGTTAAAAACCACAACAGTACCCCCCTCCTTAAGGGACGGATCCCAGACTTCCCAAACAAGAAAAAACTAAATGTTCCAAGGTGGGCGGAGCGGGTCCGGGGGAGGCTTGGCACTGGAGGCAGGGAACAGAAGGCACTGGGGACCATGGGCATTAGGGCACTAGGAACAGAGGGCACTAGGGAACTGGCCTCGGGGATCAGGGAACTGGACTTGGGGATCAGGGCACTGGGCTCGGGGATCAGGGCACTGGACTCGAGGATTAGGGAACTGGGGGCAGCAGTGAAGGCAGAATCCTTCTGGCGGCCAAACTGGACGTCAAGGGCTCTTGGGCGGTTGGCGGCGAAGGCGAATCCCTTCTGGTGGCCAAACAGGACGGCGAGGGCAGCGCCCCCCCAGAGGCTGAGCAGGTCGGCCAAGGTGAAGCCCCTTGGGAGGCTGCGCAGGCGACGGGTCTGCTGGGCTGGGGCCAGGTGGCGGGTCCGAAGGGCTGGAGTCAGCCAACCAGGCAACAGGGACAGGGGTCGACAGGGTTGCCGACAGGGCACGACGGGCATATAAAATAATATAAATACTAATAATGTATAATAATGAGTAATATACAGTACCAGTCAAAAGTTTGGACACACTTACTCATTCACTGAAATGGGAAAGCATGTCCAAACTTTTAACTGATACTGTATTATACAATATAAGCCCACCTATAATGAATGTAGGGGCCACATGTTTCACTGTATGTGGTTTTGGTCTCATTTATATTATTTATTGATTATTATATTAGGCACTGATATTTTAGCTGGTTCATCGTGGTTTGATAACATTATATTTGTTGGCTTCACCTGTTCACCTGGGTTTTTGGGCTGCTGTCACAACAAACTGTGTGTGTGCGTCTGTGAGCCTATGTGTGTGAGCTTCTGTGGGACAGTGTTTCCTGTTTCAACTTTTGCAGCAGCCCAGTCCATATCAGGTCTTAATGTCTGCCTTGTGGCCCCTCTCTAGAACTGCAGGGGGTTGTTACTATCATTCAGCTATTACTTGCTATTAACTCCACTGTTGCTCTGTGTGTGGATTTTATTTTAAGTGAAAGGCAGGCGGGCTTGTTTATTTGTGTTTGGCAATTAATAACTCACGTAAATATTGTACCTGACTTATTTTGCACTTGGGGGATTTTTTATCAGGGATTTGATACAAGTTTTTTCCCTTTGTTTGTCTGTCGTTGTGCATACAGCCATATTGGTATAGTTAAAGGCAAACAACTGCATGTTACTGTACATGTAGTCTCGCATTGCCAGACCTATCTCCACAGCATTGCAGAGTAAGGTCTGGCTCCTTCACACAGGCATTCTGGGATAGGAGAAAAAACGCTTTGGCTTGTTTGCATTTCTTTGAAACAATCACAGTAGTCTAAGCTCACTAAGCTCTGGACGCAACGACTTTGGCTCTGCAAAATAGTCTCCGGAAGGAACTTGTTTAGGTGGAATATTCCCCCCCCCCGATAGAAGAAACGTCATCTGCATGTTGACATAACAACGGTAGCATAATGAGGGTCCCTACATGTAAACTGAAGCATTGAGAAGTTAGTAAGTGTAAAGAAAGTGCCATCTTTGGAAAACAGCCATGACCAGTCGAACGATGAATGCCGTGTTTGAGGTATGTTACTGGTTAAACATATGTTATTAACCTCTAGGTTTATTTTGCGCCGGAATTGTCCTTTAAATTAAAAACATAATAATAAAACGTAATTTGCTCACCCTGTGTAACATTACTTCGTCCGCAGCAATCCTGCCAAAATCGGTCCCAAAACATCCCAGTTAGATATAAAATGGTGTACCGTTAAACATATTCTTTGTAAATCTTTAAAAAAACGTTTTTTAAAATTTGCCATTTTCAGCGTGTAGCTTGCTAGCTCAAAGTTTGTTGTTGTTTCCCGAAACAAACTGAGTTTTGCAAGGCGAGGAACATCTGGCGATTTTCTGGTAAATCAACTTTGTTTATTGAGGCTACTATGCATGTAGCTTGTAGCTCCAGCTAATGACTTTTGTGGCTTACACTTACTATTTATTTCAGTTTTAATGCAGGAGATACTTGACACTCTGAAGTCCTATGGATTGGTCACCTCATCAGCCCTTGCATTTCCATTCAAACAGAACATTTTAATATAGTAAAGCATGGTAAACTATAATTCACTCACACTTCCCATTAGTTATTCTAACCCTTGTATCATTATTTTTTCTTTATTATTTATTTCTCCCTTGGGTCTACCAAAGGTGCCCTCAGCAGACGTCAAGCTGGCAACCGTAGCAGGAAAAAAGGGCAAAAAGGCCGAGGAGGAGGAGCAGCCGGCAGCAGAAGCAGCAAAAGCAGCAGCGGCACCACCACTGCCACAGCAGCAACAGCAGCGGAGGAGGAGGAAGGAGAGGAGTGGTCAGTAAATGTATATTTTTAGGCTGCTTACGCATTTAGGTTGTCCGCGATCATCTACCACGCTTTCTCTTGCTGTTTTATTACAGCATTACAGATGTTTCATTCCAAACTGCCTGAAAAATGTAATATTTTGGAACTTATAAAGGTTATGAAGAGTAAATATTGTGAGTTAGAGCATATCCAGGGTTTACAGAAGGTTGTTTACTAACTCTCTCTCTCTGTTTGTCTGTTGCTATAGAAACGGAGAGGAGAGGGACACAGACGTCACCACTGTCAGCACTGTGACAAATCCTTCACATCATCTGGATATTTAAAGATTCATCAGAGAGTTCACACTGGACAGAATCTACACAGCTGTGATCAATGTGGGGCAGCTTTCACACTACCGAGTACCCTAAAAATACATGAACGCATTCACACTGGAAAGAAGCTGTACAGCTGTGATCAATGTGGGGCAGTTTTCACACAACAGATTAGCCTAAAAAAACAACGCATTCACACTGAAGAAAAGCCTTACAGCTGTGATCAACGTGGGGCAGCTTTCACAGTACAGAGTACCCTAAAAAACCATCAACGCATTCACACTGGAGATAAGCCTTACAGCTGGGATCAATGTGGGAAAACTTTTACTCAGAGTAGTAAGCTAGAAAACCACCAATGTGTTCACACTGGAGAGAAGCTATACTGGTGTGAGCAATGTGGGCAAAATTTTACTCGGAGTGTTTGCCTTAAAAGACACCAGCGCATTCACAATGCTTCGTTGTGAACATGTTTCGGAGCCAAGCTGTTTCCTCCTGCCTCCTCCTCATGCCCTGATAGCTGTGTTGTTATATTCTGATATTCTCTCCACATTGAAGGCTGACCAGCAGTAACTTTATCCTCTGAACAGCATGTATGTTATCCTGGCTACGACCACATATTATGCTCCCTCCCTTTGAAGGGATTAATTTCACTCAAAATTAGCTTTTATTCCTGTAATAAAATATTTTGAGTTCAAGGATCAACTGCTAGAGCTATTTAACTGCTGCAACGAAGGGGTATTTGTTCTAATCAATTAAAAAAATCCCATCACGGTTTACTAAGGTAATGTCAAATTGCTGAAATATTTAGTCAATTGTCACTAGTGTTAATTTCGTCAGATGAGACGAGACTAAATATGTTTGTCAACGACCTTTTTTTCCATGACTAAGACGAGACGATGACGAGACTGCGCCAATGTCCAAAAACGCTAAGACTAAATTAACATGCATTATTGTTGACGAAAAAAGACGAGACTAAAATGTTTTGCATAAAATAAAAACTAAGCTAAAATCTCTCTTAATTTTCGTCTACAATCGTCTCTACTTTTCTATCATGAGATAGAATATTCAGCTGTTACTAGGGTTGGGTACCGAGACCCGGTGCTAATATGGCACCGACCAGTGCATCACGGATTTCGGTGCTGCTTAAATGCCTGCGCTTCTCTCTGATGCTCCTAAACGGACGTTAGAGGGAACTGAAACATCGCTACACTGGAGTAAACACGGTTAAAATGCTGACAGCTAAACGGTGTAAAAGTTTGTCTGTATTTCGCTGTAGAGGGGGGACTTACGACAGTCTGCAGCTGCCGTTGTCTGAAAAAAAAACACATATGTTGCGTTCACTTCAAACTCGCCTCGCCAGCCTCGTGCTGCGTTCAATGTTATTGTAAAATACCCTTTTCCCATTTAGTGGTTGTTTTTGTCATTTAACAGGAATTTACTGGTGAAATAAGGAAGAGGCTCGATATTTAAATAACTTTATATCATTTATTTTTATATAACTATTATATATGGCTATAAGAAATAATCTCAGAAATAATTTATTTAACAAAAAAGACTCAAATGTTTTGACTTAAACTTGACTAAGATATATTGAGTTCTCTTTTGACTAAAACTAAACTAAAATGAGGAGACTTTTACTAAAACTTGACTAACAAAAAAAGATATGTGAATGACTAAATATGACTAAAACTAACAAGGACATTTGGCACAACTACTGGCTACTATGGCTAAATTAAAAAATATGTGACAAAATTAACACTAATTGTCACTTAAGATGAAGGAAAGAAGCACATCTTCATAACTGGGAAGCTTTAATCAGAACATGTCTGCTGCTGCTTAAAAAAATTACTTGAACAGTTAATGTGTTTAAACTGCGTCTGTGCCACCTTGGGACAAACAATTGATCTTAAAGACTCATAGAAAAAGATTGTTGTACTGCTTTTGGATGTTCATGTAAAAGAAATGTTAAACAAAGCAACATGGAATAACATTTCACAGATGAAAAACATGTTTTATTATATAATACTATTACGAAAGCGTTGAATTTAATATTACAAAAGGTAACATTAATCCTTTTTTAAGCTAACAATAAGTTAAGTGTCCTGATACTGAATTAAGCTAATGCTAGGTTGTGTCAGGTAAAGTATTGTTATTTCAGTAATTAGTAATCCCTCAGTAAGATGCTGAAAATGATGTTTGTTATGTGTGTTACTGAACAGTTTCTTTAATTGTGGATAGACCTTCTGCCTCCATAGACACACATGTACGGAGCCCCCCTGGTCCCACTTTGTCAAAAAAAAATTAATTATAACTATCTCGTGGCCACGAGGATCTTGTGGCCACGAGATACGTATCTTGAGGCTTCAAGATACGTATCTCGTGGCCACAACGCCAACGCGCGGATCTGCCGAACATCCACAGGCTGTAGTCCCTTTCTCTATAGACTGGTTGAAATCAGATTTTCTATTTTTGCCCAAATCGCACTCGCACAATGCCAATGCGCCGATCCTCCAAACATCCACAGCTGTCCTCCGGCTCCGCTGTCCTGCCCATCCCCAACGTTTCTTTTTCGCTCTCTATCCGCTCCTCTTTCCTCCTTGTGTCTCAGCCATTCATTATCAAAATGTGGAGCGCGTTCCGTGTTCCTCCAGCATCTCTCCTGATGAGATCTGCCTCAGGTGCGCTGGGAGGAGTCTTCAGTTCTGTGCCAGGCAAACCAAAACACCACACTAGCCTATATACAAAATAAGAAAACTCTGGCTGCCTGGCTTCACTTTGTGACATATATACATGTAAAAAGTATAAATATAGGCTATAAAATATGAAAAAGAATTATAAAGGACTATGGATATGCAGCCTACAAGATTTACATTACTGTATTAATAGAATCGTGATGAACAGTACTAGTAAATAAATAGAAGCAGAACTGCAGCAAACTATATTGCACACTGAATATTAAAACAGAGAATATTGCACAGAATGTGTATATGTATATATATATATATATATATATATATATATATATATATATATATATATATATATATATATATATACAGTACAGGCCAAAAGTTTGGACACACCTTCTCATTCAATGTGTTTCCTTTTTATTTTCATGACTATTTACATTGTAGATTCTCACTGAAGGCATCAAAACGATGAATGAACAAATATGGAATTATGTACTTAACAAAAAAGTGTGAAATAACTGAAAACATGTCTTATATTTTAGATTCTTCAAAGTAGCCACCCTTTGCTTTTTTTATTAATAAGGAAAAAAATTCCACTAATTAACCCTGACAAAGCACACCTGTGATGTGAAAACCATTTCAGGTGACTACCTCATGAAGCTCATTGAGAGAACACCAAGGGTTTGCAGAGTTATCAAAAAAAGCAAAGGGTGGCTTTGGAGATACATGGTTTTTATTGAACAGGAAGGGAAAAACTGTGAAAACTTTTGAAAAGTAAGTAGTAAGTTTTCCTGCAGAAAATGCTTGTAAATGCTGAAAAGCAAAATTTCTAAAGCTTAACTAGATTGCTGGCTTTAATGCGTAAGAAGAAGGTAAAGCAGTGAGAAAAGTTGGAATGGTTTAAATTAGTAAAAATGTTAAACACCAAAAATGTATGATACAAAAATGGAATATTTTAAGGTTTTCTACACTACACTTAATTGCAGGCTTCAATGTGTAAGAAGAAGGTGAAGTTGTAGGAAAATTTGTAAAAGTGGAAACGGTTCTAATTAATATAAACTACTAATTAATACTAACATTGTATAAAAGTTTTTGTAAAAGCCGATGCTAAACTGATTTGCCGGCTTTAATTTGAATGAATATATATTTAATATTTTCAAAAAGTACAAATAGAATTTACAAGTTGTAAAAAGATTCTTAATGTATGAAAGATGCGGAACATTTTAAGGTTTGAAGACAGGTAGATAGAAAGGCAGGCAGACAGACAGATATGAAGCTGAATACAACTGTAATAGCTAAATGTTTTGTGAACTTTCCATTCAACTCATCTGAGCCATCATGTTATTTGAAATAGTTCTAAAAAAAAACACACATCAATATTGAACGTGGTATTTTGGTTAGAAAATGACATGTAGCCCCCCTACTCAATTCCACTAGTTTTAGGATTTATCATGTGCATGGGGAATGAATTGGTGAGAGGTTACTAGAATTTAAAGTTAGGATGTATCCACAGCAACTAAAGAAATTTCGGGCATGCAAATCTGCTAAAGTGTAGAGAGGCCTGGTTAGCTTAAATATAGCTATACTGTGTTGGTTTCATTTGTTTGTTTTTTTCTTACTATGAGCATAAAACTCCCATGCACATACATTCAACCACTATAACCATTATTTGCAAAAATAAAAATAAAATCACATTTCAATCACACACACTTAAATATCAGACCACAAAGATTGAATGCTATACTCAAAATGTATTTATATTTATTTCCAGAACCAGGTGAATTAACCTTTCAAAATGTCCTCATAGTCCAAATGAAATGACTGAACAATACCCCGGGGTTTTTTTCTACTATGTCTCCGTTTTGTGGTACCACAACGTTGGCGCGCTTGTTGGAGCTCAGTGGAAATCTTTCCAGAGAATACTGTCTGTACTCACGGTTCCTTGGTAACAGAAAGATTATAGTGGCCGTCTATCCAAAGCCTTCTGTCCAGTGGTGAGATACGCAATGAGGAAACCCATCCTGAAACTCCGTCCGTCCATGTACAAAACACAGACACCTCCGACTTGCAGCGCGAATCCTGAGCACATCTATGGCAGCAACATGGGTGGCAGCATCTGACGCACACTAGCCAAAAGTTCACAAAATCTAATGAGCTTAACTATATCTTGTCCAAAAATGTCAATTTAATTTTAGTTCACAATGTCCATACTTACTCAGAAACTCGGTGGCGAAGTGGGTTTCTGGGTATGTAGTAGCAGTTCGCACATGGCTATGGTGTTAGCTAAATCAGTTAAATCTCCGTGGTCGATTTAACCCGCCCCAAACAAAACTCACTCTCCCGTTTCAACAGGGTTACACACTGACAAAAAAACAAGAGAAAGAAGTCCCCCCGGCTCTTAACTTTGATGACCAGTAATGTAATCAATCGTGCAGAACTTACAACTAGCTCGTAGTTATCTCTGTTTTTTCCGTCACTTTCTTTCTCCGTTTCTCTCTTTTTTTGTTTAGTCCCACCCCCTCAAAAATCTGGTAGGTTGCCAAACTGCGCTCTGGATGGCACTGATTGGATAATCAACAAACTGACACCTGGCCATCCAATACAAAATAAAATGACAAAGGGTTCAAAGGTTACTCACAACAGAAAATATTTCAACACCTCACAATTGTATAACTCGATAATGAATATGAATTAATATTAAATTTTAATAACGAAAAGGTATTAAACGACAGGAACAATTGAACTGGCCCATATTTAAGAATATACTGTATTTCTGTTAACAGAACACAAAATAAACAATATATAAATTTAGCAGGGTGCTACAGACAATATGTATGTAACGGTAAAAATATTAACTTGTCCATGGACACCATGATAGCTGTGTGTATGGATCTGAATGAAGCAGATTTGCATCCTTCAAAACAATGTTTAAGTACTGTGTCAAAATCAACTTATATCCTTATCTATATTTACTTATTTCATTCTAGAGCAGTCAGATTGTGGGCTGAAAATAATAAAAAAAGTTGTAGTATAGGCTTTATATTATTACTCAATTAATTTATGATAAATATTACAACAATGGGTGGCAAAAAGATTTACTTTTTTTTATCATGTCCACCTCATTGACACCTCCCTGTCTTTTCAAATGTGCTCACTGTAAAGGAGTAGCCTGGCTCCGCCCTCCTACGTTCTTCTGTTCAATTTTCATTTTGCTTAAGTACTCCTTCTGGGTTTGCGGTATAGTCTTGGGTTTTCTCGACCAAAGTTTTTGGCGGTCCAATCAGCGAACAGATGAGAATGATGACATTGAGGATGTGCGCAAGAAAGATGCGAGCAAAGCCATTATGTCCGTTTGTGGAAACGCCACTGAATATCCAGAAGTTAAAGCCTGAGCAAGAACAATCTTTGCTGAGTTTTGTTGGTGGCCATGATGTTGTGGCCCTTCTCCCCACAGGGTTTTGATTTTCCAGCTTGCTCCGTTAGTGGTGAAGGAGTTGGCTAAGGCTATCGCTAGCAGTGCTAATAGCCTTGACGGTCTCCCCTCTTGTTGCACATGCGCATGACATACGTTAGCGATTGGTTATGGCAGATCCAGAATGGCTCTGGGCAGATCCAATAGTTTTAAACTTCAACAGAGTACCCGCCTTCAAGGAAGTTAACACTTGTCAATGGAGAAAGGCCAGACTCTCTGTACAAATGAAATGTACAAGAGTCTGGTAGGACCAGGCTAGTAAAGGAGTAAAATGTAAATAAATTCAAATGATCTGTAAGACTGATCTGCAAGTTTGACACAAAACTTTGTTTCTTTTCAGTCAAGTGATCACAATTGACCACTTGGGCTCTAGCATTATATAAAATGTGTTATAAATGTGTGTAAACTCCAGATTTTAAAGTAGCCAACAGCTTAACAGAAGACATTTTTCCTATTCTGCTGCTGTCAAGGGAAAGCAAGTAGTCAGAGAGTGAGAATTGATTGTACATTTTGCACCTGAGGGTGATATTAGAGAAAAAGTAATAGGTCATCAAATTTGAGAAAGTTACTGAGGAGCATAGAGTTGGTCACTAATTTTTGTGATAATCCACAAAAAAGAGTGCTAAATGGACAACTAAGGCAACCTTAGGGAGGTAACATCTACCTTAACCCTTCTGTTATCCTCAAATGTACTAACATCTGTTATCAAGGATAACAGGAGGGTGAATTAGCTCAGGCCCCACCCAATCAGCACGCAAGGTGACACAAATCAAACACACCTGCTGCCATGTTACTTCACCAACATGCTAGTTGAGGCTAACATGCTAAATGCTAACATGCTGATGAATGACCCTCCATTTCACGTTCAGACAGGTGAGGTCAACAACATGCTCTCTGTGATGGATGGTACTGTTCAGAGGAAGGTTGTTAGGAAATGTAGCGTTGTTTGTGTGTGTGCCCATGTGCACTAAGAACAAACACTCGTTCTGCTGTGTGTGTGTGTGTGTCGACATGTTAAAGCACTTAATTTTGTCCCCCAAACGTTACTGTTATATAGTAACTGTTGAATTAAAAAACACACCAAGCCAACAGAATGAACTGTGAGCTGAACTGAGCATGTGTAAAGAAAGAGAAGGTGCTGTGCTGCCACCTGCTGGCTGTCTGACTCAACTGATATGATGCTCTCATCCAAAGAGATTACAATGAGCATCTCATTCCCACTCACAGCAGTGATAGGGAGCTGCTGTTAAAGTCCATGTCCAACAAACAATATAATTGAAATACAATATAAAAATACAAGAAGTGTGTTGCAACATACAAAAGGACAAAATAAATGTTAAAGCTACATTGTGTAATAATTTCTCCCATCTAGCGGTTAAACTGTATTTGACAACCAACTGAAAATTACTTTGTAGCCCCTCCCATTCCGAGCGCGTTCTAACTCCGACAGTGGCCGTATTATTCCAAGAAGTACAACTTCGTCCGTGAGTGTTCCTTCCGGTGTAATAATAGTTTGACGTTATTTTGGTACCATTTCATTGCTAACATCAGTTATCAGGTTCCCAAACATATGCAAGCTAATGTTAGTAAAGTATCAGTGCTATCGTTATTCTGTATATTGTATAGTGTAAAGCAATGTTTACAGCGTAGGAGAGAAGCAACGGAGGTTTGTGTGTTTAATATATTTCTCTGAGCAGTATGAACAATGTCAATGAAACCGAAATGAGCTCTTAGTATCTCCATCGTTTTCACGCAGCTGTTCTAGCTGTAGCTAGTCTGTGTTACAACTGCATGACGTGAGTTGTCTGCCAAGGAAATCATGACACATATGATTACGTTTCTGTTACAAGGTAGACAATCCTTTTTCATCATTGACAAAAGGAAAAGTATCCTTAGACGACGTTCTTGCGTTATGCACTCTTTGGCTAATGTATTTTAAAGATGGAGGCGCAACACGGCGGCTGTCATTCGAGTGAGTCGTTCATTCATTCATTCTGAATGATTCTGAATGGCAGATTCTACGTGTACGAGAATACTTTGATTAGTTGGTGGAAGTAATTACACATGAATGAGCACATATTTGTGAAAGAACACAGGTTTTTACTAAGAATCAACTCCAGAAATTACTCAATGGAGCTTTAATGAGTGCAACAGGACATGTATAGTACAGAACAGTAGGCTTTGTTTAGGAACCTCCAAACATGGATAAAACACTTCAAAAAATGAACAAGAATATACTTTAGATAGCCCTAGTCTTATGTGATGCATCAGGAGATAGAAGGAAACAGTGTTGAGATTAGGGCTGGGACGATTCGTCGACATAGTCAACGTCATTGACTACTTAAATACGTTCACACAATTTGCGTCAACGCGTCACTAAATAAAATAAATAAATAAAACTCACATGCAAATTAATTAATGTAATGCAGAACTAATGTAATGTGGAACTACTGTTAGATACGCGGGTTCTAGGGGCACCTAATCTGTACTTGACTTTATTTTGTGGTTGGATTGATAGCTACATCTGGCTTCAGGTTGCACTACAAATTAATTTTACTTGAACAGTGCAGTGTTAAACTATTTTAATAAATAGAGATTTGAACCTTATTGAAATTTGTGGCTACACTTTCATTTGCTTTAAATTCAACGAGCAATTTGTTGTATTTCAGCAGAATACTAAGCAGCAGAAAGACAGAACTGACTACATTTTAACATGTTTATTTATCGCAAGTTATATCATTATCGCGATATTCAACAACGTTGGGGCATATCACATATTTTCCTCATATCGTGCCACCATAATAACTACCCTCAAATTGTGTCTTATATACTGTCGCAATATTTTTATTTGTATCTGTATCATGTTTTAGTCTAAATTGTTTAATATGTAAATAGATATTTATTTCTAAATTATCTGATGTTATGGAGTCATTGTTTTCACCTTCGTTGGAATATCACACAAAGTCTAAGATGATTGACTTCCTGAGAGCCGAAAAAAACATTCAATTCTTTTCATACATGTTCCTAAAGATGAGAACAATGTTCCAATCAAAGTGAAATTTTCACCAGGACTGACGCAATTTAAGTGAATCTATCTATCTATCTATCTATCTATCTATCTATCTATCTACCTATCTATCTATCTATCTATCTATCTATCTATCTATCTATCTATCTATCTATCTATCTATCTATCTATCTATCTATATATGACATTCAAACCAGCAATCTCTAGTTTTATATGCCATGAGTTTGAGCATCTGAAGCCCCTGAAAAATGCTAATGAGCAGCAGAAAAGTAATAACAATTAAAAAAAAAAGTATTCTCAGTAAGTAATCATTAAAACCCACAGCATCAGGAGAAAGAGCATTTGACCCACTTCTAACAGGACTAACCTTTCAAAGGAAAGGAGCGTAATATGTAGTCGTAGCCACAATAATGCAGGAGGAAACAGCTTGGCTCTGAAAACATGTTCATGAGGCAGTGTGAATGCACTGGTGGCTTTCAAGGTGACTACTCCGAGAAAAAGTCTTCCCACATTGTTCACAGCTGTACGGCCTCTCTCCAGTGTGAATGCGTTGATGTCTTTTTAACGTACTCAGTACTGTGAAAGCTGCCCCACACTGATCACAGCTGTACGGCTTCTCTCCAGTGTGAATGCGTTGATGGATTTTAAGATTATCCTGTCGTGTGAATGCTGCCCCACATTGATCAGCTGTAAGGTTTTTTTTCCAGTGTGCATGCGTTGATGTATTTTTAGGTTACTCTGTTGTATGAAAGCTGCCCCACATTGATCACAACTGTAAGGTTTATCTCCAGTGTGAATGCGTTGATGTATTTTTAGGTGACTCTGTTGTATGAAAGCTGCCCCACATTGATCACAGCTGTGTAGACTCTAAACTTTTCAGGCAAGTTTCCCATTCAAATGACTAGCAATTTAAAAAAAAAAAAAATTCACACACTATTCAGTTTTACTTTAAGTTAGAAATTCCATGGTAAGCCTCCCTTTGCTAATGTTACCGCAAGTTTTTCTTTTGTCCGTTTGCGTATTCATGTTCCGTACTTTAAAGACTCTACTAGCCTTGGCTGGCGTTGCTTGTGGCCAGCTGGCACAGTTAAACTGACTATTTGTCTGCCCCAGAAATCACCGCTGTGGACTTTACATTGTCAAGGCTGTGCTGTGGCAACACATTTCAGCTATGTTTCTGAATCGGTATTCTTAAATCACAGGTGATATCTCATCGAGAGCTGCGTGCAAGTGATGCTGCCCCACCGATGGTGGAAAGTCGGGGAGGGAGGGGGAGAGGGGTTAGGACTGAGGGGGAGCGGGAGGGTGGGTTAGGGATGGGGAAAATGTTTGTTTGCATAAAAGCAATGTGCTATTGTATAAGTAAGGGAACTTTAAGTCCACACAGATGTACACCTTTTGATTTGGGACAGTGTGTGTTGAATGTATTTCTGTTCAATTAATGTTCTGTTCAAAAAAAAGCTTTATGTTGATTTAATAAAATGATGATGTACATTAAATTTCGAATACAATACAAATTGTGACCTGGAATGTAAATGGGTTACAGGAAGGTACTAAAAAGCATAAGGTCCTATACCATTTAGGGAAAGTCTTTGAAGCAACACTTACATCTAGGAGCAACAAGGGTGGGCATTTTAATAAATAAAAGGTTATCTTTCAAACTAATTTTACAACATCCAGATAAATATGACAGGTAGTTAGGGTTGTGCATTGTTTGGAGAGATTTTTACTCTTATAAATGTCTATAAACCTCCTATATCTGATATGTCTTTTCTAAGCAAGATACAGACAGTCTTAGATAGTGCACCAACAGGGGTCATTATATTTGGGGGAGATTTTAATAATATATTTAGCTCAAAGGACAGCTCAACAACAACCAGAAAGGTAAATCCACAAAATAAACTCCTCAATTTCTTATTTACTAATGACCTTCAGGATGTATGAAGGACCGTACAGCCTAATATAACAGATTATACATATTTTTCACATGCACAGAATAGCTATAGTCAAATTGATTATTTGTTTATTTAAGGGAGTGAATTAGAGTCAAAACGAGTAAAATCAATGATATTGTAATATCTGATCATGCTATAGTGACATGCGTGTTGTCACCAAAAGAAAACATAACGTCTCACAGGATCTGGAAAATGAATGAAATATCTAATGGATACTGACTTTCTGGAATATATCAACGGCCATATAGACCTATTTATAGAAACAAATGTGAAAAGCGGGGATCCCCAGGACAGACCGGGTAGTAACATAGTTTGGAATACTTTTAAGGCATACCTAAAAGGAGTTATGATCAGATATGTGTCAAAAAATACAGCGGAATTTGAAAGGGAAATAGATAAAATGAGAGAAGAGATATTACTCCAGAGAGCACATAAGACTCAAACAAATAGCAGCAATTATAAAAAACTACAGGAAGCTAAATTAAAACTGGACAATCTGTTATTTAAGAAAGCAGAGGACTTTAAGCATAGTTCTAACAAAATATATAGCTGCCAATAAATCAGGCAAGCATCTGACTTCTTTAATAAAGTTTTGAAAAGGAAACCTATAGCTGTTATACCAAAACCAGGTAAGACTTGCGAAGTACCCTCTGATTTTAGGCCTATAAGCTTAATAAACTGTGACAAGAAGATCATAACCAAGATTTTGAATAATATACAAATTCTACCAAGCTTAATTCATTATGACCAAACTGGTTTTATACAACATAGGGATTTAAGAACTAATACCATAACTTGTATCTCCCTCACACAATATGCAAAAAAACATAAAATAGATTTGACATTAATGGCAGTTGATGCGGAAAAGGCTTTTGATAGACTAGAATGGTCCTACTTGTTTAAAGTTTTGGAGGTATACAATTTTCCATTAAATTGTATGAATATGATTAGAACCCTGTACAAGTCTCCTAAAGCATATGTATATACAAATGGAATTCTATCAAAACCGTTCTCATATTGTCCTCTTTCACCATCATTATTTGCATTAGCAATTTGAACCCTTGGCTCAAAAAATTAGAGAGACAAAAGAGATAGGAGGTATTGAGATTGGTAAAAAAACTGTTTAAATTGAGCCTATTCGCGGATGATTTATTACTTTACTTAAATAATGCGGTCACCTCAGTTCCACATGTTATGGAAATAATTACAACCTTTTCAGGGATCTCAGGTTATGAAATGAATATTGCAAAAATGGAGCTGTTGGCAATAGACTCTTGCAAAAAGGACTTGGAGAATCTCAGACAATTTCGGATACAGAAAACAATATATATAAAATACCTTGGAACTTATATTCAGCATTATAAGAAACACTTTTATGAGGATAACTTTCTTTCACTTGTGAAATACTTTAAGAAGGATGTTAGGCAGTGGCAAGACTTGAAGATTAACTTAATAGGAAGAGTAAACCTCTTTAAGATGATGTGGCTACTGAAATTCTTATTTAAATTTCAAACTATTTCTATAACGCCCCCTAAAACTTTTTTAAAGAGGTAAACTCAATAGTTTCTTCATTCATTTGGTCAAATAAAGCATCTAGATTGAAAAGGAAACTTTTGTATCACTCAAGAGCAGGAGGGGGTCTAAATCTCCCTAACTTAGAGTTTTATCACATAGCAGCTCAGTCATTTTATATTGATCGCATAATTCAATTCAATTCAATTTTATTTATAGTATCAAATCATAACAAAAGTTATCTCGAGACACTTTACAGACAGAGTCGGTCTAGACCACACTCTATAAATTCCAAAACCCCAACAATTACAGTAATTCCCTCAAGAGCAAGCATTAGCAATGGCTATTGCGACAGTGGCAAGAAAAAACTCCCTTTTAGGAAGAAACCTCGGCAGACCCAGACTCTTGGTAGGCGGTGTCTGACGGGCCGGTTGGGGGCGTGATGAACAGTGGTGATAACAGTCACATTAGAAGTCACAGTGACTTCGAAGGTTATCGTGGAAGTTCATGTCATAGCAGGGCACATTGTGTCATACTGAGTAGTGCAGTCTCCTATACCGGATCCTGACTACTCTGTGCATAGGAACATCACAGCAGGGCGTTGCGGGATGTAACGTGGCGCTGCAGAGCACGTGTGGGTGCGGCGGGTGCAGCAGGACGCAGCAGGACGCAGCAGGAAGCGGCCGGGAAATGCCGAGAATCGCAGAGCATAGCTCTGCGAAGAAGAAACATAAGGACTCCGGGGAGTAAACTCCCCAGAGCTAGATTAGTAACAAGCAAGCATTTCTTGGACATGATGCATACAAAAGTAACAAGTAGAGATGAGAGAGCAGCTCAGTGTGTCTTAGGGAGGAACAGCCTCCCCGGCAGTCTAGAATTGTAATAGCATAACTTAAGAGAGGCAGGTTAAAGAGAGGTGCCTGGTCGGGCTAGAACTCTCCCCAACCGGATCGGGCTGTACTGGCCTGCCTCCCTCTACTCTCGCTAGATTATTAATTATACAGTATATAAAACTGATGACTATGAGGAGAAGCAGGTGGGCCGGGTTAGGCGGACGGTTCAACTCCTCACTCCTTAACTATAAGCTTTATCAAAGAGGAGGGTTTTCAGTTTACTCTTAAATGTGGTGACGGTGTCTGCTCCTCGAACCCAGACTGGGAGCTGGTTCCACAATACTGGAGCCTGATAGCTGAAGGCCCTGGCCCCCAGTCTACTTCCAGAGACTCTAGGAACCATAAGTAGCCCCGCATTCTGGGAGCGCAGTGCTCTAGTGGGACAATAAGGTACTATGAGCTCTTCTAAGTATGATGGTGCTTGACCATTTAGAGCTTTGTAAGTCAGGAGGAGGATTTTAAATTCGATCCTATATTTCACTGGAAGCCAATGCAGAGAAGCTAATACAGGAGAAATATGATCTCTTTTCTTAGTTCTCGTCAGAACACGTGCTGCAGCATTCTGGATCAGTTGGAGAGTCTTAAGGGACTTATTTGGGCAACCTGATAATAAGGAATTGCAGTAATCTAGTCTAGAAGTAACGAATGCATGGACAAGTTTTTCAGCATCGTTTTGAGACAGGATATTCCTAATTTTGGCAATGTTACGAAGATGGAAAAAGGCTATTCTTGAGGTTTGTTTTAAGTGGGCGTTGAAGGATATATCCTGATCAAAAATAACTCCTAGATTTCTGACAGCAGTGCTGGAGGCCAGGGTAATACCATCCAGAGTAACTATATCTTTCGAAAACGAAGTTCGGCGGTGCGTTGGTCCTATCACAATAACTTCAGTTTTGTCTGAGTTTAACATCAGGAAATTGTGGGTCATCCAGGATTTTATATCCTCAATACACGTTTGAAGTCTTGCTAACTGACCACTTTCATCTGGCTTAATTGACAGATATAATTGGGTATCGTCTGCGTAACAGTGATAGTTAATCGAGTGTTTCCTAATAATATTAACTAGAGGAAGCATATATAAGGAGAATAGAATTGGTCCAAGCACTGAGCCTTGAGGAACGCCATGGCTAACTTTAGCGTGCTTGGAGGGTTTATCATTAACATTAACAAATTGGGATCGTTCAGAGAAATAGGACTTAAACCAGCTTAGTGCGATTCCTTTAATGCCAACTAAGTGTTCCAGTCTCTGTAACAGGATGGTATGGTCAATAGTGTCAAATGCAGCACTAAGATCTAGTAGAACAAGAATGGAGACAAATCCTTTGTCTGCAGCAGTTAGAAGGTCGTTAGTAATTTTCACCAGTGCCGTCTCTGTGCTATGATTCTTTCTAAATCCTGATTGAAAATCATCAAATAAACTGTTGCTATGTAGAAAATCACATAACTGATTAGCAACCACCTTCTCAAGGATCTTGGATAGAAAGGGAAGGTTAGATATAGGTCTATAGTTTGCTAAGACCTCAGGATCTAGGGTGGGAATAATAAATAAAACAAACAAAGATACATGGATAGACATAGAAAACAATCAATTACAGTGCAACAGTTTACTGTGAACACTTTTTTCTAAGGGCAACATCAAATCAACAAATTTTGTTATTAATAGTACATTAAAAGCCTGGAATAAAATTAAAAAATTCTCCATCAAGAATTAGGGCTTCCCAGGCATATACCTATTTGGAGCAATCCATCAATAAATATACAAAGCACGCAACTTTACTGGGAAACATGGATAAAAGGTGGAATCAAGCAGTTGTCAGATGTCACAAACCACGACACTGTTGCACCATTCAGTGAATTAAAAAGCAAATATAACCTAAAAGATACATAATTATTTAGGTATATGCACCTGAAAAACTGGATTACCTGCAATTTTGACTTGGAAAAGAACATCAGCTGAAATGTCTAACATTTTAAGCCAAAGTAACAAAAAAAGGAGGCAGATTGGCTCTATGTACAATTTATTGATAAGCATGGAAAGCAGTGATGCATTATTACAAAGTATATAAAATAAATGGACGGAAGACCTAGGGGTTGACGTTAAAGAAAAATGGAAAGAAAGCTTGTCACTAACATACAAATGAACTACTAATGAAAATCTGCGTTTAATACAGTTTAAGATAATGACAAGAATATATTACACTAGAGATAAACTAAACAAGTTTGATAACACATTATCAGCTATATGTTTAAAATGTAATCTATATGGTGACTTCCTTATGCATGCCTTTTGGTACTGCAAAGGAACTAAAACAACTTGGGAGAGTATAGAGATTTGGTTATGTAAGTATACTAACAGAAAAATCATATTCTCTCCAAAAATGTGTATTTTTCAAGATATAGAGGGAATAAGATATCCAACTAGTTGGCAGATACTTTGTTCCTCTCTTATCTTTAAAAAAATGATATTGCAAAACTGGAAAAATAAGGAAGCACCTTCAATAGGCCCTAAAGAAGTATTATCTGTGTATTGAAAGATCAAGAGGACAAAAATAAAAATAAACAATTTGATAGCCAATGGAGCCAAATTTATAATGCCCTCTAGAGCATCTAGAGCAAACTTAAAAACTATTCCAACAAAGTTGGAAACAATGACTACACAACATTATCATAAAACTATTTACATATTAAAGGGGTGATAGAATGCAAAACCGAGTTTACCTTGTCATAGTTAAATTACGACAGTTTGGTGGGTAAATAGGACATACATAGAACCTCAAAGTCCCACTGACACCTCTTTCCTCTGCAAATCTCACAATTTGAAACTGCTGCTGAAAACGGACGAATCTCAACAAAGCTCATAGTTGACGTCAACGCGGTGGCTGTACCTTATTTGGCTCTACCTTCTATCTTTGTAACGCCCCAAAATGTACATAGCTCACTGATCTGGGGTCAGTCAGTCTTCTGAATCATAGGTGCGCATATCTCAGAAATTTATAAATGAAAATAAAATAAATGTATACATTGTTCATCTGCTATTTCATTACTAAATTCACTTCTGTAACTTTTTTCTGTGAGAAATCAACTATGTAGAGCTCAAATATGGGCCATTTTACGAAAATCAATGGCTAATTGCAAATTTGGTACGACTGTGTCGGACTTGAGAACTCCACAGTCTGCGCCTGCTCAGGTTGCTGCCTCGCCGGTCAGCCTGTTCACCTTCGTAGACCTGCTGTGAGCTGGAGCTCTATCAGGATCTCACACACGAGCTTAGCTGCAAGCTGCACTGTGTACTTTAGAAAGAATAAAGTTTGGACGGTTTTCAAGGATATTGAAAATGAACCACGGTTGTAAATGCAATACTGGCCCAGAGAAAAGCGTTTAGAATAAGTAGGCTAGATATTGGACAATGGAGTGCGACTTGTGGATCTTAGCGCAGCGGCGCAGAGGACGTGCCTGCAGGGCTTCACTCTCCGCTAAATGTCCCCGCGCTAAGACACTGAACTAGCTACAAGTGAGTTGTGATTCCTTGGTGGAGGTTTTTTATGACCCAGCTGGGGATATTTTCTCTCTGTGGTTTTAGCCGTGCTGGTGCTGCAGCTCGTGTCTGGGCATGTCTATACTTTCAAGTCTATCGGTAACGTTAACAGACTGTGTGTGTGTGTATGTGTGTGGCAGTGGTGTGTGTGTGGCAGCGGTGTGTGTGTGTGTGGCAGCGGTGTGTGTGGGGCAGCGTGTGTGTGTGTGTGTGTGTGTGTGTGTGTGTGTGTGTGGGGGAGGCATCGATGTGTGTGTGGGGCAGCAGTGTGCATGTGTGTGTGGCAGCGGTGTGTGTGGCAGCGGTGTGTGTGTGTGGCAGCGGTGTGTGTGCGTGTGTGTGTGTGTGGCAGCGGTGTGTGTGTGTGTGTGTGTGGGGCAGCGGTGTGTGTCGGGCAGTGGTGAAAAATGGAGAATACACATTGTGCACACTTTACACAGAGTGAGCAGTAGGGTTGTGTGGACGATGCTGATGCATTACTGCATTACTTCAAATACTAAGTTACTCCTCTAGTAAACTAGTATTCACATAAAATAAAACAATAAAACACTGAGACCATTCAACAAAGCACGCTGGGTAATATCCTTGACAGCTCACAGCGGGTCTGTGAAGGTGGAGAGGCCAGGCAGCAAGCCAGCGACCCTGGCAGGCACTGGCTGGCTGTCACGTCAGACTGTAGAGTTTCTGAACTCGGACACAGTCTAACCAAATTTGCAATAAGCCATACATTTTCGTAAAACGGCCCATATTTGAGCTTTACATAGTTGCTTTATCACATAAAAGTCTCAAAAGTGAATTTAGTGATGAAATAGCAGACGAACAATGTATAAAGTTTCCAGTTGTTTGCCACAACAGCAATCCATGGTTGTTGTAATTGTTACAGCGCTTTGCACACCAACACAATTTCTGATTGGGCGGGCCAGCTGTCAAGGTAGGTTATTACCCAGTGTGCTTTGTTGAATGGTCTCAATGTTTAATTTCACGTGAATACTATTTTTCGAGAGGAGTAACTTAGTATTTGAAGTAATGCAGTAAGTGTGCATTTAGTTTCCATGCTTATTGTGTTTCCAAAACAATGTTACTGAGTAAATCTACTGAAATGGCCACCATAACCAAAAAACAGTGGCTATTTGTACACATTTGCCAAGCGCAAACCAGTACAGATGGTATCAATAAATTGTTGTGGAGGGTCATGCCTCTTTTTTGGGGTTTTGGAATTTATAGTGTGGTCTAGACCTACTCTATCTGTAAAGTGTCTCGAGATAACTTTTGTTATGATTTGATACTATAAATAAATTGAATTGAATTGAAATTGAATTTTCTCAATCATTTTAGAGGGTTATAGAAAAATGTATTGCTGTTGAAGGGAGGGTCAAGTCGATTTTGACTAAAGATCCCAAAACTCTTCCAGTGGCCCCTTAAACAAAAAACAAACAGTCCCTAAAAGACATTAGTGAAACCCTCTGTGTGCATTCATTAATATTAAGATTAAATTTCTGGGACTCTTCAGTCTGGAGTAACCTCTTTCCTTCGCTCACCTCCTCCTTCTTCCTTTTGCTCCCTTGATCCTCTCTGACAACTTTCCTTTTGCCCTCATTCTTTTTCTCCTCCTTCTCCTTGTGTTTCTGCATGTACTCGGCGATAACGTTGGGGGAGTCCAGGTTGTCTTGAGGCTCCCATGTGTTATCCTCACTGGAAAGGTGAGCGCAGACAGAAGAAAATCTCCTCAGGCTTTGTTTTTAGGCAATAAAAATTCTCACTCTAATTGCTAATTCATATTATCCATCCATCCATTTTTGTCCGCTTATCCGGGGTCGGGATGCGGGGGCAGCAGCTCCAGCAGGGGACCCCAAACTTCCCTTTCCTGAGCCACATTAACCAGCTCTGACAGGGGGATCCCGAGGCGTTCCCAGGCCAGGTTGGAGATATAATCCCTCCACCTAGTCTTGGGTCTTCCCGAGGCCTCCTCCCAGAGGGACGTACCTGGAACACCTCCCTAAGGAGGCGCCCAGGGGGCATCCTTACCAGATGCCCGAACCACCTCAACTGGCTCCTTTCGACGCAAAGGAGCAGCGGCTCTACTCCGAGCTCCTCACGGATGACTGAGCTTCTCACCCTATCTCTAAGGGAGACGCCAGCCACCCTCCTGAGGAAACCCATTTCGGCCGCTTGTACCCTGGATCTCGTTCTTTCGGTCATGACCCAGCCTTCATGAACAAAAATTGACCGGTAGATTGAGAGCTTTGCCTTCTGGCTCAGCTCTCTTTTCGTCACAACGGTGCGATAAATTGAATGTAATACCGCACCCGCTGCGCCGATTCTCCGACCAATCTCCCGCTCCATTGTCCCCTCACTCACGAACAAGACCCCAAGGTACTTGAACTCCTTCACTTGGGGTAAGGAGTCATTCCCTACCTGGAGTAGGCACTCCATCGGCTTCCTGCTGATAACCATTGCCTCAGATTTAGAGGTGCTGATCCTCATCCCAGCCGCTTCACACTCGGTTGCAAACCGATCCAGTGAGTGCTGAAGGTTGTTGGCTGATTATGCCATCAGGACCACATCATCTGCAAAGAGCAGCGATGAGATCCACAGCCCACCGAACTGCAACCCCTCCCCACCCCAACTACGCCTCGATATCCTGTCCATAAATATTACAAACAGGATTGGTGACAAAGCGCAGCCCTGGCAGAGGCCAACCCTTTTGTATTATTCCTTTTTCTATTGCCATTTCGTAAGGTTATTTGCATGTCTGCAACTTAGTGTCAAAATACCAAACCTTCAACTTTTAGGGCATGATACAATGCCGAAATTTATGCTGTAGATTATTTGCAATTTGTAAATGTAAATCTCAGGACCAAGAACACCAAGTATTAATATTATAGACTAATACTTACTCTGAGAACCCCTTCCATTTCAGCAGAAACTCTACTCTTCACTTCACTACCCTGTGGTCCAAAACTTTCTCCACCACATAATCCTCCTCTTCCTTGTCCTTCTCCTCCGCTGGTGCTGCAGGCTGCTCCTCCTCCTCGGCCTTCTTGCCCTTCTTTCCTGCTACGGTTGCCAGCTTGACGTCTGCTGAGGGCACCTTTGATAGACCCAAGGGGGAAACATGCAGAGATAATGATACAAGGGTTAGAAGAACTAATGGGAGGTGTGAGTGAATTATAGTTTAGAGAATAGGTGTTGTGCATACTTTACACAGAGTGAGCAAAAGCTTCTTATGAAAGTTTGATGAAGTGAAACACATTTGTAAAGAAGAAACACAGCCGCTGTAATGACAGCAAGAGAAAGCGTGGCAGACGATCACGGACCGCCTGAATGCGTAAGCAGCCTAAAAATATACATTTACTGACCACTGCTCTGAACTGAAACCATCATAATCATACCATTCAATGAGTTAGGCTACTAATCATTTGCACAAATTAACAGTTGTAGCTAGGGCTGCACAATATATCCTAAATGTTGTGCTAACTTGAAACGGGTAAACCTCGTGGTGCATTCAAAGTTATTGTAAAATACCCTTTTCTCATCTGTTTTTGTTGTTCAACAGTAGTTTACTGGTGAAATAAGTTATTATTGTTATGCTATTATTTAAAGGTCCCATGGCATGAGAATGTCACTTTATGAGATTTTTTTAACATTAATATGAGTTCCCCCAGCCTGCGTATGGTCACCCAGTGGCTAGAAATCACTCAGTGGCTCCTTATGAGGTCATAAGGAGCAAGATTACCTCCCCTTTCTCTGCTTTGCCTGCCCAGAAAGAGGCATCATGGCTTTCAAACGAGCAAAGTGGCAGTTGGTGAAGGCCACACCCCCACTCTCCACCTTGCCCCCCCCTCAGGAAAGAGACTTCAGATACAGTATTAGGGGACCAATAAGGTCTATATAAAAGCATCCAAAGAGCACCCTGTCACGGGACCTTTAATTAATCATTTAAATCCCTCCCTTTTTTATGCTTATGTAAAATGTGACTCAAAACCGTTTTCCAAACCGAACCGTGAGTTTGGTGATCCATTGCACCCCTATTATTTTGCATGTATTCATATGCATGTGCATATTGCAATGTCGAGAGTAATTTACATATAAATCCTAAAAGACATTTGTGAAACCCTCTGTGTACATTCATTAATATTGAGATTAGATTTCTGGGACTCTTCAGTCTGGAGTGACCTCTTTCCTTCGCTCACCTCCTCCTCCTTTCTCTTGCTCCCTCGCTCCTCTGAGTTTCCTGAGGCCTCACTGACAACTTTCCTCTTGCCCTCCTTCTTTTTCTCCTTCTCCTTGTGTTTCTGCTGTACTCGGTGATAAGGTTGGGGCAGTCCAGGTTGTCTTGCGGCTCCCATGTGTTATCCTCACTGGAAAGGTGAGTGCAGACAGAAGAAAATCTCGTTAGGCTTTGTTTTTAGGCAATAAATTCTCACTCTAATTACTAATTCGTATTATTCCTTTTTCTATTGTCATTCCGTAAGGTTATTTGCATGTCTGCAACTTAGTGTCAAAATACCAAACCTTCAACTTTTAGGGCATGATACAATGCCGAAATTTATGCTGTAGATTATTTGCAATTGGTTAATGAACAAGATGCTCGTTTGTCCTGATGTGCCTGCTTGCTGTCTAAATATGTCACATAAAATTTGATGAAAGTGATGCTTTTGAAAACATATTTCTGACAATAAATGAAAGATGTTTGAAATGGTATGTCTATTTTGTGAGAACAATCAGAACACGGCAATAACCCGTGCAGAACTGCAGACAATTCACCACTGCAGGTCAACAATAATGCCAAAGTGTCTGCGTCGGTAGGACTAACAGATAAAACGCCTACTCCTAAAGCTAAAAACCCCGTTCGCAGCGGTGGGAGCCCGGTGCTTGGAAGCTCCAATGGCCGGTATGAGTTCATGTCGCTGACCAAGCCGTTGAACCGGTCCTCGCTGTCTCATCTCCTCCAACGGCAGGGCTCCGAGCTTTGGAGAGCCCCACTCGGTGCTGGGCATGCGCGTTCGTGCGTGCGTGTGTGTTAGTAAAGAGAGAGAATGGGAGAAGAAAGTTTGTGTGAGGTGGACCTGGGGCCTCATTTATAAAACCTGTTACGCAAGAAAACGTTGCGTGAAGCAGGGTGAAATTTGTCCCCGCAACATTCTTCGCAATAGTCGGGATTTATAAAGAATTTCCATGCGTAAAAAACCTTTTGACCACACGTGTGATCGTGCGTAATGCTCCCAAGGTTTTGAAGACCCAGAGCCAGTCGCGGTGCCCGGCGAGGGGCTGCCAGCAACGGGGAGAGGCAGGGGATCCTCCCACACCGTGCAGCGGAGGAAATGCGCTTTTCCTCCGCTGCTCTCCCCTGTCTCTCCCCGTGTTTGTTGTGTATCTGTGTGTGTGTGTGTGTGTGTGTGTGTGTCTTTATGTGGTTGTGTCTGATTGTAGGTGTCTGTGTGTGGGAATGTTGTCTTTCTGCACCTGCTATTCCCACACAAAGTTACAAAATTGTTACCTTTCAAGCACTTTTACCTGTTCTGATTAAGTTCTAAGAAATAAGCACCAATAATGATCCAGAATCTTGTTTCTATTTTTTACCTTTTTAATAATTGAATTTCCTTGTTTTAGCACAAAAAACGAAAATGATCATATGGTCATAAATGTGATCTCACAGGGGTAAATGGCAAATATGAACCATAAATGATGTATATATCATTGGTAATTGAGCTAAATCTGTTAAGTATGAAGGCTGTGTAACCAAAATATGAACACCACACAAAGGTTAAGGCTTCCAAACGGGATTTAGTTAGGAGCACATCGATCTCACAATCACTGAATCGTGTTTTTTCCCCATTTTTCCGTTTCGTGATTAGTGATCAAGGGCTCCTTTCAAGGCTGGAATATTCATTGATTGATTAACGTGGACCTTATTAGGACAAATATGGGACCACCTTGGGAGGAGCGTGAGGCTCGTGCAGGACCGCATAAGGTAAGGCACGTCCGTATTTATAACGAGAAGATTGCGTACCGGTGTGCACCGCAAGGTGTTATAAATCAGAATATTGTTTTTGCGTACGAAAATTCTGACTTTTTTGCGCACGAAATCTTTCAGAATAGATTCTACGCACAGTTTTATAAATGAGGCCCCAGGTCACCACAGACCCAAATCTTCTCAGCTGTTGCCATTGTCATATGCTGCTCTGTCTCTTCATGTGGCACATTATGTTTGGCACATTGTATGGGTCACTTCTTATATCATAACAAGGTAATACAATGTGTCCTAACCCGGGAGTGGGCGGAATTTAACCCGGAAGTGGGTCGGGTTGTCTTGAAATGGGCGGGGCTTTAACCGGTATGTTATTTTAAGCATGCAATTGATATGGGTTGATCAGAAATTGTTATATTTATTGCTGATTAGAAAACTATTTACATGACAGCATCAGCATTGAGCTTCAGATCAATGGTTTTGATCACCATAAAAAACGAACTATATACAGAACAAGTTTTGCAACACTGAATACAACAGGGAGTAAAAAAATGTAATGAACAAGAGTTTTCATACTCAACATAACTTTCTTTTTTTTTTTTTTTTTTTTGGTTCTTTTTTTTTTTTTTATTTCCACACCAGGTATGTATGTGTGTGTGAGTGTGTGTGAGTCAGTAAGAGAGAGAGAGAGAGAGAGAGGGGGGTGGGGGGGACTGTGTTCTACGGATCAAATAATCTGACGCTGTTTTTCAGATCTGCATTGACTTTAATGAAGACCAGTTGTTCCCCATGGCTAGGGTCTAAGTTTGCACACTGTGGACTGACCACATTTCCAGCTGTGCTAAAAACACGCTCAGACTGGACACTTGTAGGTGGACAACTGAGATGCTGCAGTGCAAAGCGTGTAAGATTGGGCCAGCACTGAAGCTTGTCTGACCAGTATTTCACTGGGTCATCGGTAAGGCTGATGTCCCGATCTGCAAGGTAGGCCTCCACATCACTTGATGGTAAATGTGTCCTCATTTAAATAGCCGATTTCTTTTTCTGCAGGAAAGACAAGACTGAAGTGCTGCTGGTGGCAGGTGTCTCTTCTGTGTTTCTTGCAGGTGTAGTCACAGAGCTCCATCCTGAGGAGTAATGTCCTCTTTAGTGCCTCTACATCAACATTGTTTGGAAAACAGCTGGCCTTATATCTGGGGTCAAGGAGAGTGGCAAGCAGAAATGTGGAGTTTGATCACCACCAAGTGAAGCGTATAGGACACGCAACGGACGAACCCATATTCAGTCAAAGCTTTCACCATGTTCGCTGCATTATCTGAAACAATAAACCGTATTTTGACAGACTGACCAACAGACTCTTCCCACTCTCTCATCTTTTCCTTAAGGCAGCACAGAATGTTGTTTGATGTGTGCTCAATGTCCAGCACACCAACATTTAGCAGCCCTGCTTTTCTCTGTACTGAAGCTTCCCCTACACGTTCACACCAGTGCCCAGTAAGACAGAGATATGCATGTGTGTTGTGATTGCTGGTCCAGAGATCTGTAGTGAGGTTGATGACACCTCCTTCAGCTGCCTTAAGTGACTGGACCAACTCCCCTCTCATTGCCTCATACAGCTCAGGCACTACAGTTCGACTGAAATAGTGCCTCAATGGGATCTTATACTTGGGCTCTAAAAAGCCAACAAGTGTCTTGAAGCCTCTCCTCTCCACCACAGAGAAAGGTTCAAGATCAGTGCAGATCATTTTACCAATCATCTCTGTAATTTGTTTTGACCGGGGATGGTTTGCAGAGAATGGCTGCTTTACTTCAAATGCAGTGAGTACTGGTGAAGAGGAAGATGAATGTGAGCCCTTAGCAGCACCCAGCTGAACACCAGTGACCCGAGAACGAAGAGGAGAGGAGGAGGAGGTGGCTGACACAGTGGGCTTTCTCATGTGATGAACATATAGCAGATGGTTATGTAGAGATGTTTAGCTTGGTATTGCAAAGATTGCAAATGACTTTGGAGGGATAATTTTCAGAAACAGTGAAAGAGTTCCATACTGCAGAAGTCCTCTTGGTCTTTGGTGGAGGAGGACCTCCATCCCCATTTGCAATATTGGTCTCAGTGGGGGAAAGGTGGGTGCTACTACCACTGTTTTCATTGTCACTGATTTGACCCTCACTGTCCTGCAAAACTCTGACTGGTGGTGTAGTGTCAGCTGAACTGTCACTGATCATGAGGGGGGGTGAGAGTGTTTGTGTGTGTGTAGCTTAATTTGTAATATTATTTACACCACAACTACCTTTATTTTTTTTATAAAATACAGAAAGAAAGTGTCAGACACTCAAAAAAACTAGTTAGAGCCAGCAGATGGCTTGAAAAAAACAAACTCTGATGACCGGCAGAGAGAGGGAGAGAGAGTGTGTGTATTTGTGTGTGTGTGTGTGTGTAGCTAATTCATTTTGTAATATAGTTTGTTTTATACCACTACTTCCTTTATTTTTATAATGAAATTCAGCAAGAAAGTGTCAGATACTTAGTTAGACACTAACCAAAAAAACTGGTTAAAGCCAGCTGACGGTTTAAAAAAGAAAATAAATCTCCGACAGGCAGAGACTCAACGGAGTCGCCTTCTACCAAGCAGCACCACGTCTAAACAAACCCCACGTTTACCAGAACTCTACTGGTAAGTAACTACAAACCGAAGTAAAAAACAAACCTGACGCTGAAGAAACCCTAACGTTTACGGAAAAGACCCGCGAACCTGAGTGACTGAGGGAGAGACAGAGAGTGTTCTGTGTGTGAGTGAGCAGAGCGGAGCGGGACACAGACAGCAACACAATAAATCTGTATGTGTGTAGGGGAGGGGCGCTGTGAGTAGCCTATCACAGAACGCAGACACAGTCAGCTACCCAATGAGGATTTTTAGTCAATCTGAGCACAGATATTGACTTGTATTACTCGTATAATACTCATACTCTGCAAAAGTGCTTTATCTGTACCGGATACTCGTTTCAGCCGAAATATATATCCAGAAATATATATATATATATATATATATATATATATATATATATATATATATATATATATATATATATATATATATATACACTGTATATATACACACATACACATACAGTGTTGGGAAGGATACTTTCAAAACATATTCCGTTACAGAATACATGCCCATAAATCTAAATTGTAATTTATTCCGTCACGTTACTCAATCTGATTAACGTTTTCTCATTACTTGGATTACTTCCACATTAGCTGCTTTCCGACCGGAGGAATTTTTGCAGTTCCTAGAACACAACGTTCCTAGAACCCTTTTTTTCTCGTGTTCAGACTGGATCAATTTGGGGATTATTAAGTTCCTCTGGCCACAGTTCCTGTAACTCTTTCAGCTCCTACTTCAGGATTGGGTCTTTTCGCTTTCCCGCATGTGGTGGTTAAATGGCTGTGAATAACAAAAGGTCAGTTCCTATGGCCACTTGACCAGTGTGAATGCAAATGGTAAAAACGGTTTTGGGGGAGAGTAGTTAGTAGAACTGTTTAGAAGTGGACTGTTCCTAGAACTACATTCCTGTAACTACTTGGTCGGAAAGAGGCTATTAAATTGCATTTTATAGTGTAGGAATGCGGCCATCACATACAGCTTACTAAACAGGCCTATTATGGTGTGTTCTTCTATTCCAACTGGCTGAATGTGTACGTTGTATTTGTTCTTGTTATAGACACACACACACACAAATGCACACACACACAGACACAAGCACACACACACACACACACACACACACACACACACACACACACACACACACACACACACACACACACACACACACACACACACACACACACACATTCATATTCATACATGAAGAACTGTTGTCAGTTAAGTAGAGATGCACCGATTACAACTTTCTAGGCCGATTACTATTTTCTTTGAGTTAGGCCAGCCGATACCGATTTTAGCTAATTCGGATTTCATTTTTTCTAACCACTTTACAGCACACACAAATATTTATTTTCTATCTTTTCTTTAATAGAACATTTTACATAGAAAAGTTTTTGAATAGATAATCGATCAGTATAAAATAGAACTATATAAAATACTCCTGGTGTAGGAAATTCACACACATCTAAAGTACAATGTTAGAACCATTTCTTTCTTTTCACATTCAATATCCAACTTAATATAATAAATATAGCCTTGCAGTATAAAGATATTTCTCAAAACACACACAGGCCTGTTTGAACGTCACCAGTAACGTTACCTGAAAACATAAACGTCACCACTCATTTTACACACACTTTAGCAACAAACTAAACGCTGGGGGAAGATTACTACGAGCGCTATGCCTCCCCACTAACCTGGAAAGCGTTTTAAACATCAACGTTAATACAGCGTGTCGGAGGAATACAGCCTCTCTTTTTTTTTTTATATAGCGTCTCTTGCAGCCGGACGTCAGAGGCAGAGGGACAGTTCGCTAACGTTAGCTTGTCTCATCTGGGGTCTGATAAACAGTCAATTCATCAAAGTCAGTGTGCCCAATGCTATTTTCCAATAAACTGTAGCTGTCATATTTCACGGGACCCGCGATTTTCATATTTCACTTATTCAGCATCAGAGGGGAGAGAGAAAGAGAGCGTCTGAGATCAGTAGAGCAGATGGCTCTGCAGAGCCATATATAATTACGACTTTATAACATTTCATAAACAGCTGATTGAGCGGCGGTGCACTGATCTTGCACAATGTTAATCATGCGGCACCCGAGTGCATTTGACCGGCATAAAATTGGCATATGTCAGACTGACCTGCCATGGCCGATCACGTGAAAATCGGCCAATTCCGGTCACCAGCCGGTCAATCGGTGCATCTCTACAGTTAAAGTCATGGTTCCGAGTAATTTCACCCTAGGGTCCTTTGCACCATGACCTCGACCTGGGTCGAATATTGGACGAGTTAGCGTTATCAGCTGAATAGCTAGGCACTTATGGATCCTACAGTGATCTCTTGTACATTACCCCACTAATAATGCCCGGAATGATACCAAACCTCTACACTAGTACAAATAGGTTATGCACTCATAAAACGATGGATTGTAAAGTTTGTAAGTACACCAGAAGTTTATGTAAATAACACTTGCCTGCTGGCTTCTGCTCTCTGCTGTTGTTGTTGCTGCTGTAAGACGAGTGCTTAGGGCCGTCTACAAATTACAACACCGAAAATACAACCAAGATATTTATTAATTTAACTTATTTTATAAAGTAAGTGCTGTAGTATAACAGGAGACAAGTTATAATTGAGGTAAGTTTGGAGACATTACCTTATTTAATCATTAAATTAATAAATATTTTTGTTGTATCTCTTTTCGGTGTAGTAATTTGTAGATGGCCCAAAGCACTCTTACTGCCCGGTAGTAACAGCAGCAGCAGCAGCAGCAGCAGCAGCAGAGACCAGAAGCCAACAGGCAAGTGTTATTTACATACACTTCTGGTGTACTTACAAACTTTACAATCCATCGTTATATGAGTACATAACCTATTTGTACTAGTGTAGAAGTTTGGTATCATTTCGGGCATTATTAGTGGGGTAATGTACAAGAGACACTCTCGGATCCATTAGCCCCTGCGCTAAGCTATTCAGCTGATAACGCTAACTCGTCAACTGTACATAAACAATTAACCCTCATGCCCTCCTTTATTTATTTGAAGTATTTCATTTTTTATTACAAAAAAACACAAAAAATGATTTTTTTTCCATATAATGAATAATATGTAGATGCGGCTTTGGTGGGGATTAGAGGCTTGGATATGTCAAAGATAAGCAACAAAATTAATTTGATTGCATTAGTATTTTTTACATAGTGCCAGATACTCCCTTTGAACACCTTCGTGGCAAAAATGTACATGTCCAAAAAACTGATATTAAATCATCATATATCAATATTCTTTTCTGCTTTTTTTCATAAATCACTTAAACAACTTCTAAATTGCTTAAAACTACCAAACATTTAATAATTTTCTGGATTTTAACCCTTTAAATGCCAGTTTTAAATCTTTGAAGTAACAATTATTTATGAAAAACCCAACAAAACATTAATTATTTTCCATAAAATAAATCATAGGGGAATGGGGCTTTGGTGGTGATTAGAGGCTTGGATATGTCAAAGATAAGCAACAAAACTGATTTGATTGCATTAGTATTTTTTATGTAGTTCCAGATACTCCCTCTGGACACCTTCGAGGCAAAAATGGCCCCATTCACTTCCATTATAACCACGTTTTGATCTCACTGCCTTTACAGTATAAAACCATGCATTCTGTAATCAGCATTTCATTTGGAAGAAAACTAGTCATATTTGACATTTTTACAGTATTTCACCAGATTCAACCATTTTGCCCTTGTAGGCAGATGCATGAAGTCATTTTTTGCGTGTGTGTGTGTGTGTGTTTGTGTTTGGCTGAAAAGAAAGTTTCCTACAAAATTTCAAACACAGCAAAAATGATCACAAAATGAAAAAAAAACTTGAGAAAATGTACAGAAATGACCGAGATAGACACAATACCACACACACACACACAGACTCACGCACACCCAGAGACGCACATACACAAAACGTTATGTTATGTAACCCTCACCTATACAGTTCTAATGAATACCTATTAAATAAGAACCTTTGTGTATCTAGAAAACAGCCCCGAAATCCCCATCACCAAACCCACCAGACTCCATGTAAATAATCAGTACTTTTAGCGTGTATAGAGCCAGCATATTTCCACGTGTGAATTAAGAGTTTATTTCAACCAAACCAGAGTGGTGATTGTTGGTGGAAAGACAAACCAAGACGACTTTTGATAGTTTTATTGTGTTTCTGACTGTCCACTTTGAATGGAAGAGTATGTTTTACGATGATAAAAGTACTGATTATTTACATGGAGTCTGGTGGGTTTGGCGAAGGCCTGTTAAAGAGCGAAGATTACAATAGATCTTATGAACAAATGCTTATTTACATACGTCATATCGTTGCTGAGAGAAGAGATCACAGGAAGGAGAGAAAGATCAAGTGAAGGTTTAATGACCAAACCTGCTCTGTGTAGCCGAAGCTGAGGGTTGTAAACAGCGTCCAGTAGCTCCCGTTGTCGCTCGTTCTCCTCTTTTGAACGACAAAGTTCCTCCTCGTACTCTGCTATCGTTCTTTCAAACAGCCCAAATATCTCTTCAGCAGCCGCAGTTAGTCGCTGCTCCACCAACGCTCTCAGCATCTGGACTTTACACATTTTAACTCTTTGTCAACACACTTTATTTTTTCTTTTTGACTACTTTCATCATTAAATGTTTATTTTTAACTCTTGCGATCTTATTCCAAGTGTGCAGTTAGCCGCAGTGAAGACTACAGCTTCCGGTGAGGAATAGTTGCTGAGCTTCAAAATAAAGATCCAGAAGTGTTTAGGCTATTTTGAAGAAAAAACAGGAAGATATGATTAAAATACACGTTTGAAGAAAGACAAATATTTAAATGCATTTTCAGAGCTCTGAGAAAACAAAGAACCAAATTAAAACTGATGGTAGTTTGTTTCCCTTTTATCTTTTAAAGTGTCAAACAGAAGACACAAGGTTTAATCTTGGAGTGTTAAAGTAAAATGTCAACTGTTTTTGTTTGTATGAAGGTGAAGTTAGTGATTATGTTTATATTAGAGCGATTATTATCAAATGAAATCAGACCACTTTTTTTTTTTTTTTTTTAAAAGCAAAAAGAAAGATTTTTTTTTCTCTAAAACGTAGTCTAAGTGCAATGTATAATCTATCTATCTAGCTCACAAACATACAAAACACACATCTCTCTTAAGTTATTCATTTGATTTGCGTCATGTGCACAAAAACACAAAGTAGCAGTCGTTGGCAGTTCAAAACTCAGGCTCGCCCAACATTATTAAATGTGTAGAAAACAAATCATTAGGGCTGTGTATTGGCAAGAATCTGGCAATACGATAAATATCACGATACGTGGGTCACGATTCAATATATTGCAATATATTTCCATACTGTGCGTAAGGCGATATATTGGGATTTTTTTAAAGCATAATTTTAGAAAAACTAATATTTAAAAAAAGACATGATGTTCATAAAAGTCAAATATTACTTTAGGTAAACAATTCAGTACACAGAAAATCAAACTGCCAGTTTGGGATTGTGGATCACAGGTTTATATGCTAAAGTAGGCCAAAGTTCAGCCATAGCTTCATTGTTAGCTTCTAGCAAAAAGTCAGGCATTGTTAAGCACTGTTAGGCAAGGACACTAGTGGTGCCTCTCAGCATAGCCATCTAGCGGTAGGGGGTTTAAACACAACATAAAACGTAAACCACTGTTTTACATGAATATTTTTTAATTTAAAATATAAATCAATATTGCCTTTTTGAAAATCGATACAGTATTGCAAAATAAAATATTGCGATATTCAAGCGTAAGAATTTTTTCTTAGACCCATACAAATCATAGTAAAAATGACAATCTCTGAAATAGTACATAAGTTGAAATACAACATACATAACAAAACGGAGGAGGTTTTCTTTCCATGTTTGGTCCTTTGCACCCCGGGGCTGAGTCGGCTAACAGTCCTAGCTAATGCCGGCTAACCACTGATCCAGAAAAATGGATCTTTTAATATTTGAATTTTCACCATGGACGTAGAAGTGCTTTAAAACAAACTTTTGGGGGCTCAGTTCTTAGTGTAAACATATCTGAGAGTTAATATAAAACATATCTGAGGGTTGCTTCTTGCTTGTATAATTTACAGCAGAAGTTCTCTTAAAATCTCTTTTATATACAAGCTAAGCTGGTATTGGAACTGAAATTTCCCTAACCTGATTGTAATCAAATCTGGACCTCGTGAATTGAAATCTATTAAGAACATCATTGGCACCCCGTTTTTATTTGAATATTAATTTTCACCTTGGAAATTCGTTTTTTTTAAACTATTCAAATATATATATTCGAATTTAGAATATTTGTTGACAGCCCTACTATGTTACCAACGTCGCTGGTGGAAATGACTGAGTTTGTATGAGGTGCAATCAGGGACATTATTCCCAATTACCTTACACACGCACAAGTGAAATGCTCTCACACACACACACACACACACACACACACACTACTGAGCTGCTCACTTATCATATCCTGTGCTAAAAGAAAAGAAAAGCAAACTAGGTCGTTTATATAAAAAAGAGGGCCTATGATTGACCCCAGTGGGACCCCACACAAAATGTTTGCTTTGTGAAAACATAACTTTTGATTGTTTACGATTACTTAAGTACTCTCATAATAATCTCATAAAAACTCTCATTGAATAACTGAACCTTGAAAGCCACAGGAACTTAGTAAGTTCATGATTAACTTTATCAATGCTGATTTAATCCTATCAATAAGTTGTAAAAGAGACTCTGTTCACTTCAACTGCTGACTGAAACTACTTCCAATCAGCACTGTCATCAGTCTCAGGATCAGAAGAGTCTCCAGTCTGGTCTTCAGTCACTGGTTGTAAAAGTAGATGTGGATGTGAGTTCCTGGCTGGTTATGTTCCTGCATAGCACTCTCCATCAGCTTCTGTTTCCATCTGACCAACACATTTGTGTGTTTTGACATTAGAACGCCAGGCAAATCTTTTGTTACAAACACTGCAGCTGAATCTTTTCTCTCTTGTGTGGACTGCCATGTGTGACCGTAAATCTCCACTCTGTATAAAAGATTTCTTACAGACTGAGCAGCTGAAAGGTTTTTCTCCTGTGTGAGTTATCATGTGTCTCTTCAGGGTTCCACTATCAGTGAAAGCTTTACCACACTCAGAGCAGCTAAAAGGCTTTTCTCCTGTGTGGATTCTCATGTGTTTTTGTAAATTTCCATTCTGTGTAAAATATTTCTTACAGACTGAGCAGCTGAATAGTTTTTCTCCAGAATGAGTCATCATGTGGGTCTTCAGGGTTCCACGTTCAGTGAAAGCTTTACCACACTCAGAGCAGCTAAAAGGTTTTTCTCCTGTGTGGATTCTCATGTGTTTTTGTAAACTTCCTCTCTGTGTAAAAGATTTATTACAAACACTGCAGCTGAAAGGTTTTTCCCCTGTGTGAGTTATCATGTGATCTTCCAGATCTGACTTGCGGCCAAATTTCCTCTGACACTCAGAGCAGCTGAAAGGTTTTTCTCCTGTGTGGATTATCAGGTGTCTCTTCAGATGTGACTTGAAGGCACATCTTTTCCCACACTCCAAGCAGCTGAAGGTTTTTTTACGTCTTGAATCATGTTTCAGAGAGTTTAAAGCTGACTTAGGTTCTCTGGTCTCCTTCCAATCAGCACTGTCACCATTCTCAGGTTCAGAAGAGTCTCCAGTCTGGTCTTCAGTCTCTGGTTGTAAAAGTGGATGTGAGTTCCTGGCTGGTTCTGGTCCTCCACAGTCCTCTCCATCAGCTTCTGTTTCCATGTGTTGAGTCTGTCTCTGATGAAGCTGTGAGGACTGAGCTTCTTCTTCATCATCTACTTCACTCTTCACAGGGACAGGAGTGAATGGGAACTTTGTGATATCAACCTCCTCCAGCCCTTGAAGCTGCTCTCCCTCCTGACTGCTCCATAGTTCCTCCTTGTCCTCTTTAATGTGTGTGGGGGGCTGTGGCTCCTGCTGGTCCACACTGGAGGTACACTCCTGCTGCTCAGTGGGAACCTCTTCTTTAACCACTGACAGCTGCTGCACATCTGCAGGAAACAGGAAACACACAGAGAGAGACGTCAACACAGAGAGACAGAATCAACAGTACAGATTGTCTTTTCAAATCTCTTTACGTGATAAAAAAAAACTGGTATTTCATGTTTCTGCATTCTAACTTTCAGCCTGAGTGCTGTAAAGACTGACAATTATACCTGAGGCTTATCTTATTCTTATTTAATTTTCTGGTCCGGTTTGAATCCTACTTAAAGAACAGGGACTACTTTGTGTCTATAGTTAAACATCTGAGCGGACAAATATGAAATGCGGAGTTCTCCAAGGCTCCATTCTGGGGCCTCTTCTGTTTAACATCTACATGATCCACTTGCTCAGATAACAGAAGACAGTTGCACTGATTATTTGTCTATAAGCTTTAACATTTGCTGTGTGATCACATCAACACACAGTCACATGACTTCTCAAACCTGACAGGGGTTCTCCGCTCTCCTTCAAAATGTCACAATTACTATCTGTTTCCATGTGTTGAGTTTGTCTCTGATGAAGCTGTGAGGACTTAGCTTCCTCGTCATCATCTTCACTCTTCACAGGGACAGGAGTGAATGGGAACTTGGTGATATCAGCCTCCTCCAGCCCTTGAAGCTGCTCTCCCTCCTGACGGCTCCACAGTTCCTCCTGTTCCTCTTTAATGTGTGTGTGGGGGGGCTCTGGCTCCTGCTGGTCCACACTGGCGCTACACTCCTGCTGCTCCTCTTCACCAACAACCACTTCCAGAACATTTTGAGGTAAAGCTGAAACACAGTGTGAATATTTGTACAATGTAACATCTACAATTCCATTAAACGTGGCAAAATCTGAAAATGATTCAGCAACAATTTTAAGAAGACGGTTCCTCAAATTTAAGGATATGTTGATTTTGTTTGTCTTCAATGACTGTAGACTAAATATATCTGGGTTTTTGTTAGTAGATAACAAGCCTTTGTTGTTAGTCCGAAGGAAGCGTAGCTCTAAGACAAAGCCCACGGTTCACCTCAAGTTTCTAAAGGCTGCCATTCACATGTCCTGCATTGCTACTTCGGAGTAGATGCAACACCAGGGCCGGTTCTAGCCTGTTATATTAAGGTGGGCAGGTAGAAGAAATAGGTGGGCTGAATGCTTATTAGCTAAATTAGGGATGTTAACCGATGACCGTTTGACCGGTGGTTGACCGTTTCAACGTTAACCGGTCAAAATTATTGTTAGTCGGTAAAAAAAAAAAAGTGATCTCTAAATTAGGCAATTATAGATATTGGAATAAACGCTACTACAGTTAGCCAACTCATTCCAATATTTTTTTTTCTCTGAAGTGAAATAATAAATTTTTCATAAGGCATAAAAAAAAAATAGTTTAGTTCCGGTTTGTTGTCTGTTGAGGTCATGGGTCGATAGGAAATTTATTTTATTTTTTATTTTTTTCCCAGTGGCACCAAGGGATAAGTAGGATTTTTTTTTTTGCCTTTACAATAGCGATGGATACTCAATATTTTCATAACATAGCCTACCTGTTACTACATGTACAGTTGCCGCTTAATAAATTGAAAACATGTAATTCACGTGCATATTAAGTAGCCACGTGTATTTGTTTTGGTCTTATAATACAGCCGCAGGTTTACCGCTCCAGCGGAGAGGATGGTTCGTTTAGACAGCAGCTACGTTTAGAAGAGTTTGTCCAAAAATCAAGATTCATTGCAAACTAAGAAACAGACTACAAACTGACATCTTTCATTTTAGCTTATTTGTAAAGTCGCTATTTGCAGAGTAGAACTTTGTTTGCACAGCGCGGTGAACAAGAGTGGACAGCGCATGAAGAGCACCTGAAGCACATGAATAGTGTTAGCCACCTCCATTGAGCCCCAGGGACTTGCTGTAACGTTAGAGCACTCTAAAGGGTGTTTACCTTTCATTTGATTGCGTTTGCTTGCTACGTTGCCATCCTCTTGAACGACATTAAACACAACATATAGTTCATGAGTGGTTACATCTGCCCTGTTTAACGTGTTGAAGCTCCCCGGCAGCGCAGTAGCGCTGTAGCTGGCCGGTGAGGGCTGGTTGAAGGCGCCGTCCTCACGCTGCTGCTGCCGTAAAACTGGACACGGCAAAGTTAAGTGGCGCTGCGGCGACATCGGGTCCTCTTCCAGCATTGCTGGAGGAAAACAGGCATCTTGCATCGCAAGAGTGCTGTACAAAAATGTAATTATAGTTCGCCTTAAACGTTTTATTTGTGTATTTATTTAATTTGTATCATTTCTTCCCCAAGCAAATAAAATAAATTTGGGTCGCACATTAATTGACAGGGTTGGTCGGAAACCGGAACCAAACAATTAATTTTGTTAGGCCTAATCGCCTGTTTTAGCATTCTGAAGGTGCCTGTTTTATCCATTGGTTGTATCCTGTTGCAGTCTATTAGGCAATATTCCGCATAAGATGGGCTTATATTTGGAAACACATTACATCTGCATTTCAGTGGTAACAGATAAGGTGATGATGATCATCATCTTTATTATTGTTAGCACTACACTCAAACTAAAGCGGCGTCTCTTCGGAGCTGTCATTTTCTCAAATGAGCCGCAGAAATGTTTCTAACGAGCTTCGAACGCTAGACAAACGACTTTATTTTAAACGCGATCACCTGGCTTGTACCCAAACTATTTCGAAAGTAAGGAGCCATTTGTCCTCCGATTACATACAAGTTCCTCTGCGCCGCATTTGCGGGACTTGTTTCGCGCTGTAGGGGATTTAAAAAACGTGACGTGAGTGGAAGGGCGGTGCCAGGGCAGTGTGTGTGTGTGTGTGTGTGTGTGTGTGTGTGTGTGAGAGAGAGAGAGATGCGACAGAGTTGAGAAATTGCTGGCGTGGCTCGAAATGGCTGTTATTTCAAATAGCGTAGCATATTTTAAACTAAACTGTTAACCGGTTTCAACCAGTTAATGAGGCTTGGTGACCGGTCAAGAAAATTTTTAGTTTTCGCCATCCCTAAGCTAAATGCAGGGTTTTCCCTGCTATTATACGCCTTAGGCGCAGCGCCTTTCCGTTTTTGCGCACTGCCTACTAGAGGTGGGCGATATATCGTTTAGACGATAATATCCAAATTGTTGTCTGGACGATATGCAAAATTGGGATATCGAATATTTCATAATTTGTACAATCCGACCCCCCAAACATGAAAAGAGCTGAAGGAAGTTAAAGAGAAAACAAATAACGCACACTATAACCTAAGCAATTATATGTAGCGATTTTAATACTGTAGGGGGTTGTTTGACTGTATTTTTTGTACAAAATCACGATTGTCCCGCACGAGAGTAAGCTGCTACTAGTTCTTACCTTGTGCGTTATGAGGTTCACTCATGTCAACAAAGATGGCGGCGCACAATTGTGCAGCAGCTCTCCTCTCGGTGTATATTTATACAAGTACGTACAGCCACACTGAACTAATCAATACAGGACCACGATACAACACAGCCGTTACAGTGGGGGAAATAAGTATTTGACCCCTTGCTGATTTTGCAGGTTTGCCCACTTACAAAGAATGCAAAAATCTACAATTTTAATCATATGTACATTCTAACAGTGAAAGACAGAATCCCAAAGAAAATTCCAGAAAATCACATCATATGAATTTATTAAAATTGATAACCATCTGATGAGGAAAAACAAGTATTTGACCCCCTGGACAAACAGCAAGTATTCTGGCTCCTACAAGCCAGTTAGTCTTTCTTTAAGACACAGCCCCAATCCGAACCAATTATCTACATCAAATACACCTGCCTCACCTCGTTACCTGTATAAAAAGACACCTGTCAACACCCAAACAACCAGCATCCAACATCACCAACATGGGCAAGACCAAAGAGCTTTCTACGGACATCAGGGACAAGATTGTTGATCTGCACAAGGCTGGGATGGGCTACAAGAGAATCGGAAAGCAACTTGGAGAGAAAAGATCAACTGTCGGTGCAGTTATCAGGAAATGGAAGAAGCACCACACCACCGCCAACCTCCCTCGGTCTGGGCCTCCACACAAGATCTTGCCTCGTGGGGTGTCCCTGATCATGTGAACGGTGAGGAATCATCCCAAAACCACAAGGGGGGAACTGATGAATCAACTGAAGGCAGCTGGGACCACAGTTACAAAAGAAACGGTTGGTAACACACTACACCGTCATGGATTGAAATCCTGCAGCGCACGCAAGGTCCCCCTGCTCAAGAAGAAACATGTACAGGCCCGCATGAAGTTCGCCATTCACCACCTGGACGACTCAGAAGAGGCCTGGAAGAAGGTGATGTGGTCAGATGAGACCAAAATAGAACTTTTTGGCCTCAACTCAACTTGTCGTGTTTGGAGGGCAAAGAACACCGAGTACAACCCAAAGAACACCATCCCCACTGTCAAGCCTGGGGGTGGCAACATCATGCTTTGGGGGTGCTTTTCAGCCAAGGGGACGGGACAACTCCATTGTATTGAGGGGAGGATGGACGGGGCCATGTATCGTGGAATTCTGGACCGACATCTCCTTCCCTCAGTGAGAGAGCTGAAGATGGGTCGAGGATGGGTGTTTCAGCACGACAACGACCCTAAGCACACCGCCAAAGCAACAAAAGAGTGGCTGAAGAAGAAGCACATCAAGGTTCTGGAGTGGCCTAGCCAGTCTCCAGACCTGAATCCGATTGAAAATCTTTGGAGGGAGCTTAAAATTGAGTTGCCAGGCGACAACCTCGGAACCTGAATGATTTGGAGGCTGTCTGCAGGAGGAGGTGGGCCAACATCCCTGCCGAAATGTGCACAAACCTTGTCACCAACTATAAAAACCGTTTGACATCTGTGCTGGCCAATAATGGCTTTTCTACGAAATATTAACATGCTGTTTGTCCAGGGGGTCAAATACTTGTTTTTCCTCATCAGATGGTTATCAATTTTAATAAATTCATATGATGTGATTTTCTGGAATTTTCTTTGGGATTCTGTCTTTCACTGTTAGAATGTACATATGATTAAAATTGTAGATTTTTGCATTCTTTGTAAGTGGGCAAACCTGCAAAATCAGCAAGGGGTCAAATACTTATTTCCCCCACTGTACGTGAACCTTCCAGGCGGCTCGTAACATCCCGGAGGACATAGCCTGACCGAGCCCTCCAGGTTGTTGTCGGTGCTAGCACGCCAAGCTAGCTATCTACCGGCAGAATGAGAACATAACTCTGGCACGACCAGAGGCGGAGGACTGCATTTTTGTGCACAATGAATGGAGTACCAACTGCAGGATCGTTGCCCAGCACGGCTCACCTGACCTGGAGCCCTGTCGGTAATATACTGACCATTTTATTTACTACGAAAACAGCACACTGCCGTCTACATAGCCCCCGATGCTAACGTTAGCACAAGTTTGGTTCACTGCTAACCATAGTGAACAAACTGCAGCGCGATCACCTGGATACAGGATACAGGGGACTTTTACAAGGCGTCCTTAAAGTCTGTTCCCCTCCTTTCACAGAACTGCTCCTCTCCCTCACCTGGGCCAGTCAGGTCACATTCAACTACTCCTGATCCCAGCATAAATCCCGGTCAGAAGGACTATACAGTCAAGTAGAAGGACTATCAGAACCTAGTCTGACCCAGCCCTGTCCCAGCTCCAGGACTGCTTCCAATAAGGACATGGTTGTGTGCAATATGTTACAGAACAGAGCCCTTTGTTTATTGTTATGATTTTATCTTGCTTGTACATTTTCCCAAGAGAACTACTGAAATAGCCTCCGAACTAGGGCTGGGTACCGAACGTCGAAAAAAATACTCCAATCCTATGAGTATCGAAAAATTCTTTATCTTTCGGTGCCAAATTTCGGTTCCAAAAGCGTCTGAGAGCGTAAGCACAAGCTTATCTGGCCTTTCTGCATATTACACAGAGCGGAGCTCCGACCGACACACACACACGGAGAGGTGCGGACGGAGTAAACTGTCAAGTGGTTTCAAGTGTGGTTACAGTTTCTTAAAACTTCACGCAGGCAGCGTTTGCTGCGATATTATATTAATGGCGAGCCGAAAGCGGTCGCGGTGCTGTTGACGTTACACTTCCTCTTACAAGCAGCCACAACGGTGGTTTCCCGGCCCTGATGACTGACTGACAGGCTGAGCTTGCAAGGCAAGGCACTTTTATTGATGTTACTCTGAGTGAGCAGTTTTACCAGAATTTTTTTAATTTTGCCAACTGTTTTCATTCACAATTAAGTTGGAAAATAAAAGCTTTGTGTTTAATGTATTTTTGTTGATGTTGAAATGGATTTTAAAATATATGGTATCGAAAAAAGTATCGTTAAGAATCGGTATCGAAACTGAGGTATCGAAATTGGCACCGGATCGAAAGATTCTGAACGATACCCAGCCCTACTCCGAACAGGGCTTCTTTTAACTTCTAGAAGGATTTCAAAAATATCGTCTGAATATCGATATCGAAAAAAAATATCGAGATATTCATTTTTGTCAATATCTCCCACCCCCACTGCTTACGCATACAAACGTTAAAACAACGGGAGAGCATTTGGAGAATGAGCCACCGTTATTATTATACATCCAGGGAACTGACGCACGGGACGGGTTCCACTCGTTGTCTTCGGCACACACGTGCCGCATGATAGCTCACCTACATAGCGGCAGAAACAGTGTCACACAGGCACACAACCACACACTTTGTTGTTTGTTATGTCAGTTATTGAGCTTTGTGTGCATGATTAATAATGCCCTAGGGAAGATTTAAGCTGTTTCTGGATATTTTTAGATTTTACCAACATTTTTGTCGTTTTTCTCCAAACATTTTGACGTTTTCAGCAATTCATTGGTGATGGTAGTTTCCTTAGCCTGGCTAGCAGCCCCGACCGGCATCCTTCTACTTCCTCCTGAGTCTGAGTGCACGGTCGCAAGGAGCGGCGTCCGCCGGTAACCCCGACATGCGCAGAGGCGCGAGGGCCCATCCATCGCTGCTCGCAGCTTTAATTAATAAATATTTTTGTTGTATCTCTTTTCGGTGTTGTAATTTGTAGACGGCCCTAAGCACTCGTCTTAGTGCCGGCAGCAGCAGCAACAACAACAGCAGAGAGCAGAAGCCAACAGGCAAGTGTTATTTACATAAACTTCTGATGTACTTACAAACTTTACAATCCATCGTTTTATGAGTGCATTTATTTGTACTAGTGTAGAAGTTTGGTATCATTTTGGGCATTATTAGTGGGGTAATGTACAAGATACAAACCTGGATCCATTAGCCCCTGCGCTAAGCTATTCAGCTGATAACGCTAACTCGTCCAATGTTCGACCCAGCTGAAAAAAGCTTCTGGGGGGTGTTTGGCTCGAGGTCATGGTGCAAAGGATCCTAGGGTGAAATTACTCCGAACCATCACTTTAAGTCTTTTTTTTATATGCCACTTTCTACTTCTACTCCGCTATATTTTAGAGAGAAATATTATACTTTTTACTCTGACAGCTTTAGTTACTTTACACATTAAGATTCCTGCACACAAAACACATATAGGTCTAGTTTAACCCTTCCGGGTCGCCGATCACGCTGGCGTGATCAAGTCACATGACCACTGTTTACATTTCATCGTCGGAATCGGAAAGTGGCGACGATGAGATTGACGACTTGGCTTTTGTGGTTCACAACAAGAGGTGAGACAAACTTTTTGTGAACATTTATTGCTTTCTTTTAGCTTTTTGTGTGTGTGTCTCTGTATATATATATATATATATATATATATATATATATATATATATATATATATATATATATATATATATATATGTGTGTGTGTGTGTGTGTGTGTGTGTGTGTGTGTCTGTGTGTGTGTATGTGTATGTGTGTGTGTGTGTGTGTGTGCGTCTGTGTATATTTGTGTGTGTGGGGGGGTTGTGTGAACAACAATTTCATTTTCATTTCAACACCAGAAGCCCAGGTGAATATGCATTCAGTACACTCACCAATGGACCTGTTCCAGCTGTACTTTGCCATGGATACCATGCAAAAACAAAGTTTCTAAGCAAAAAAGAAAAGAAAAAACGCCTATTGCCACACCTGCTTTTTGCTGTATATAGATTGATTTTATCTCAATTTTACCTTTTTCTATGTTGTATTTGCACTATTTGGGAACCCTCATACTCTGAGAATGCAAGACATTTAATGTAGCTCTCTGTATAATTGTGTGCATAAACTGTTTTCAAGAGTGGCAAAGCTAAAAACAAAAAAATAGCCTATGGCTACACCCGCTTTTTTTTTGTAAATCATATTTTTTTGTATATATCTTGATTATATCTGAATTTTGCCTTTATATGTTGATATGTACAACTTGTATTTACATTACAAACTTTTAAAAATGCTTGGTTGGGCATGTTTGTGTTTTTTATATTAAAAAAACTATAATTTTTCAAATCGGATTTTGTGTTTTTTGTGTGTTTTTGGGTCCAGTATGTTGAAACAGTACTTTAAAGTGAAAAACTAATTATCATGTCATATAGGTGATCTTGTGCTGAAACAAAACATACCAAACATTGGTATGTTAAACATTTGTTTATGTTGCAAAATAAAAAAAATTAAAAGTACTCAAAAACGGCCAAAATAGCCCAAGACTCCGAAGGGTTAAACAATACAATTTTTATAATAAATTAAACTACCCAACAATATATAGGCCTACAAGCCACCTGAAATTTGTAGGTGATTAAACACTTACTTGATTGACAGAACTGTTTGGTTTGTTTAAAAAAGGTGAGGATTTTTCCACATTCAGTACTTTCACTTTTAATACATTTTCCTGATGATACTTACATACTTGCAGGACAGTATGGTATTAGTACTTTTACTGAAGTAAAAGATCTGAATACTTCTTCTACCACTGGTTATGATGTTGTGATTTTGCCTCAGTAAAACACAGTGTTCTGCACTGATGCAGATGCTGTACCCTGTTCCTGTCGGTTAATAAAGCTAAAAGTGATTACCAGCTTGCTGTTGAACTGTGAATCCAGGGAATTCTGCTGCTTTGCTGTGGTGTGGTGGTAGTTGGTGTGTGTGTGTGTGTGTTTGTGTAAAAGGTGATTACCAGCTTGCAATTAAATTGTGAATCCAGGGAATTCTGCTTCTTTGCTGTTTATAGTTACATGTCCATTGTAATTGTGGCAGAGGGTTCTATCTGGTATTCTTTCCACTTACATCTCTGTTGATTTTAGTTTTAGTTGGACTACCAGTGTTTCTTGATCATAATTAAAGGGCTGTTTCTAAGCACTATGCTTGTTTGTATTTGTGTTTTGTTAATGTTCAAGTTTGTTTTTTCCATTTTACCTATGTGGTGTGGTGGTAATTACATAATTAACTTAAATAAATCTCTTTGGTCAACCCAAGAGCCCACGCCTCCTTTGGCTGCTACTCCTTCCAGTTCTCAGCTGCAAATGATTGGAACTACAAAAAAACCTGAAACTCATAACCCTTATCCCACTAACAGCCTTTAAAGTACTTCTGTCTGAGCTCCTGTATGATACACTGTTTTGCACACCCTTATTACATTATCTCTGTCATGCCCCATTGCATAGTTGTACATCTACCCTGCTATCATATCTGTTTATGCTCTTTTGCACTAATCCATCTGCCCTGGCATGCTCAACTGTTAGTCTTCCCACCATTGTTGTCATACAATTTTTGCACATCTACTGTTCTACATCACTAACTAGACCACAATTTTCACTAACTGTATATTGACTCTTTACTACATTTCAGCATTTATATAGACTGTCTATTCATTTATATTGTGTTAATACCTTATCACTTTCGCATATCCATCGACTTACTTATACTTCACTTTGCGCCGGCTTTGTAATAGCTACTTAATCAGCATTTTATGTGGCCTATAGTAGTTTATATTTTTGTACTGTATTGAATGCAAAACTGTATGTTGTCTTGCACGCTTATGCTTTATTCTTGGCCAGGTCGCCGTTGCAAATGAGAATCTGTTCTTAACAGCCTACCTGGTTAAACAGGTTAAATGAAATAAAATAAATTGTTGGCTGTCTCAGTGTGTGTGTGTGTGTGTGTGTGTGTGTGTGTGTGTGTGTGTGTGTGTGCCAGTTCACCGTATTTGCGCGTGAACCACGTATGGCACTAAATACATTTTTCCAGTAAAGCAAAAATGATTAAGGGGGGGCCTCACACAAAGAGCAGCCTAGGGGCCCATGACTACCTCAATCTGCCCCTGATTGTAACAGTGGAATATTCCCTTTTACCAGCCATGGAAACAGCTTCTATATACATGTATACACATATAGCTTCTATATATTTCTTATATATTTAAGATATAAACGTGTTGAATTATGGGGCTTTAATTCAACTTTATAGCATTTGAAAAGAAATTGAAATGGTTTCAAAACTGTTTCCTGACTAAAATGTTGACATATACCAGTCTATGATCCACTCTACATCCTCTGATTTTAATTGTTAGTCAAAATAATTCATAATTTGTGATTTGTGACGCCGCTCCTTGCGACCGTGCATTTTCGCGGCACTCAGACGCCACAAACCGTCACCAATGAAAAGGGAACTCCCCGCTGAGTTCAACGATACCTCACACAAGACTCTACGTCATACGGTTCATTAGCTGTGAAAGGGGGCGTGGCGAAAGCATAGGGGGCGGGTCCAACCATCACCAATTAAAAATGAAGCCTCTGCTGAGATGAATGATACCTCACACAAGACTCTACCTTAAATGGGTCAGCATGTATGAAAGGGGGCGTGGCTTAAACATAGGGGTCGGGCCAAACCATCACCAATGAAGAAGGACGTCTCCGCTGAGTTCAATGATACCTCACACAAGTGTTTACATCAATCGGGCCATTAGTAATAAAAGGGGGCGTAGCTTGAACATAGGGGGCGGGCCAAACCACCAATAAAGAAGGAACTCTCTGCTGAGTTCAATGACACCTCACACAAGACTCTACCTTAAACGGTTCAAATTTTATGAAAGGGGGCGTGGCCTGAGTAAGTGGGCGTGGCCATATTATAGGGGGCGGCTCAGTATCACACGTAGACCACACATTCTGAGTTTCATGCAAATCGGATGATGTTTATCATATAAGGCACATTTCATGTTGCCAGCGGAGGGCTGGCAACATGACCAAAAGTCAATTTTGGCCTGTAGGTGTCCTCAGGCCTGGACCCTTGTCAATCGTGAGAAATTTCGGGCAGATACGACAACGTACACTCAAGTTACAACAACTTCTTTGTTCATCGCTAAACACTCAAAATGGCCGCCACGCCCACACCGTCTGACGAAAAGTTTTTCTTTTAATAACTTTTCATCGTTAAGGTGTTGGGATGGTACAGACCGAGTTTGAAGTCCATCGGATAAAATCTCTAGGAGGAGTTCGTTAAAGTATAGCACCTTGACTTTTACGCCTACTTCCTGTTGCCACTAGGGGGCGCTATGACTTTAAGTAAATATCGGCCTTTATTTGACCTCAGGGTTGGACTCGCTTGGAAAGTTTCGAGGTAATCGGACAACGTACACTCAAGTTACACCCACTTCCTGTTTCGGCGGCGAAACGCACAAAATGGCCGCCCTGCCACGGCCACGCCCTATGACGAAAAGTTTTTCTTTTAACAACTTTTCACCTTTAACATCTTAAGATGGCACAGACCGAGTTTGAAGTTGATCGGATGAAATATCTAGGAGGAGTTCGTTAAAGTACGACATGTGGAAATGTCCAAAACCGCACTAATTTCGAACATTTAATTCAAAATGGCGGACTTCCTTTTGGGTTTAGGGTATGGCTCTAATGACGTTTTTTATACATATTGACATGTTACATATGTGTACCAAGTTTCGTGAGTCTACGTTAAACGCACTGCAGGGGCTCAATTTTCTTAACTTTCTAGGGGGCGCTAGAAACAGGAAGTTGGTGAAACTCGAGTGTACTTTGTCCAACTGGCTCGAAACTTATCAGGATTCATAAGAGTCCGACCCTGAGGACAAATAAAGGCCGATATTTACTTAAAGTCATAGCGCCCCCTAGTGGCAATAGGAAGTAGGCCTAAAAGTCAAGGTGCTATACTTTAACGAACTCCTCCTAGACATTTCATCCAATGGACTGAAACGTTATTAAAAGAAAAACTTTTTGTCAGACGGTGTGGGCGTGGCGGCCATTTTGAGTGTTTAGCGATGAACAAAGAAGTTGTTGTAACTTGAGTGTACGTTGTCGTATCTGCCCGAAATTTCTCAAGATTAACAAGGGTCCAGGCCTGAGGGCACCTACAGGCCAAAATTGACTTTTGGTCATAGCTGCCCCCGCTGGCAACAGGAAATGCGCCTTATATGACAAACATCAACCGATTTACATGAAACGTATAATGTGTGGTCTACATGTGATACTGAGCCGCCCCCTATACTTTAACCACGCCCACTTACTCCGGCCACGCCCCCTTTCATGACATTTGAACCCTTTAAGGTATACTCTTGTGTCAGGTATCATTGAACTCAGCAGAGACTTCCTTATACAATGGTCATGGTTTGACCCGCCCCCTATGCTTTACCCATGTCCCCTTTAATAACTAATGACCTGTTTGATGTCGACCCTTGTGTGAGGTATCATTGAACTCAGCAGAGACTTCCTTATTCATTGCTGATGGTTTGGCCCGCCCCCTTATACTTAAGCCACGCCCCTTTCATAACTTTTGACCCGTTTAAAGTAGAGTCTTATGTGAGGTATCATTGAACTCAGCACAGACTTCCTTTTAAATTGGTGATGGTTTGACCCGCCCCCATACCCTTTTCACAGCTAATTAACCGTATGACGTAGAGTCTTGTGTGAGCTATCGTTGAACTCGGCAGGGAGTTCCCTTTTCATTGTTGATGATTTGCGGCGTCCGAGTGCCGCGCGAATGCACGGTCGCAAGGAGCCGTGTCCGCCGGTAACTCCGACGCGCGCAGAGGCGCAAGGGCCCGTCCATTGCTGCTCGCAGCTTTAATTTCAGTTGTGATTGAACTGTATTTTTTGAGTTACTATATAGGCCAACTTTAATCTTGACGTATAGGCTAAGCATTCTGTAGCAAATAACAATAAACCCACTATTAATTACATTATCTTAATGCATAACTACTTCAGCATGGAAATAATGCACCTAAAATACAAACGTTCTCCAACATGCACTCTTAACAATGCAGCCATATTTCTGATACCGTGGGGGGCAGAAATATTGCCGTGGGGGGCCACCACGGTCAAATCAACATAGAGGAAACACTGCACAGACACACACACAGACACTTTCAGTACATTCAGTCTATTCCCAGCTTTGTTTATCACAGAATTTCAATGAAGAATTTCATAATGACTGCATTAACTTTCTTCATGTGACTTTACTGGTATCAAACCTAATGATACATAAGATATATCTTTGGTTTGTTGTTGTACAGCAGAGTCCAAGCATCAGCTTTAATGTTTTGGTTTTTAATTGCTGTGTGCATGGACTCTATCTGTAAAGTGTCCCAAAATAACTTCTGTTGTGATTTGACACTATAAATAAAATTGATTATAATACTGGAGCAATTTCAAAGATTGTTGGTCCCATCAGTCATAGGGCCCAGGTTGAAAAAGACTAAACTAACCTTTAACTTCACTTATAGAGACCTGAAACATAACCGTGTTGTAATGCAGTGATTCATATTTTAACCACAAGAAATACAGCATGTACAACACGGGATACTTGTTTGATGAAAATCTGTTCTTGTGGGAAACTGTGGGAAAGAGCGTGTTCACTGCTGTAGAAACCACACCTGCAAAAGACTGATAGTGTTCCTGGCAGGAGTTTAAGGAAGAAGTTTGTATTTAAAAAAAAAAAAACAACAGCTTAAGTTGAAAACACACACACGAAAGATAGTAATCTTACAGTGAGGCTACGTGACGGAGGAGTGATTGGAATGAAAATATGAGCTGATACAAAAAGATAGAGACGTTTCTATTGTTCAGCTCTAACGTCAGGAGACGCCAGCAGTCTGAACAGGATTAATGCTTCAGGACACACACACACACACACACACACACACACACACACACACACACACACACACACACACACACACACACACACACACACACACACACACACACACACACACACACACACACACACACACACACACACACACACACACACACACACACACACACACACACTAAAATCCCCACTGGCCTCCGGGGCCAGTAGATCAGAGTTTTGCTGGCCCCTTCTACATTTTTACCGGCCCTGAAAGAAATATCATAGGTATGATTGGCAATAGGGCTGAACGATTTATTGCGATTCGATATTCGATTATTTTTTTAAGCTCTTTGTCTTCTGTATTATTCAACAAAGACAAACAATAAATCATTGTATAGTATGAACAACACACAATTACACACTAGACAGTTAAATAAGTAAAAACACATACATACATATTATATATATGTATATTATATTATATATATATATATATATATATATGTATATTATATATATATATATATATGTATATTATATATATATATATATATATATATATATATATATATATATATATATATATATATATATATATATATATATATATATATATACACACACACACACACACACATATACATACATATACACACACACACACACACACACACACACACACACACACACACACACACATACATACACACAAAGTATTTTACAGTGCACAGAGAGGAGCTGCCTCCAGCCCCTCCCCCTCGTGAAGTTGCGTGCCGACACCGTCAACACTGCACTAGCTCAGAGAGGCTATCGTTACGTTAGCTCTAGCTCAGAGAGGCTATCGTTACGTTAGCTCTAGCTCAGAGAGGCTATCGTTACGTTAGCTGCTGGTGGACTTGCCGTGGGATTAACTGTACTAATAAAACCGTTGAAACACCGCGGCCACGCTGCTGTGAAAGCTCCCCGAACCGTCATTTATCAGTCTGGTTGTTACCCTTCTCAGTGGCAGCTCCTCCACCCATATCTTTATAACGGAGCTAACCGCTAACCGGAGCTAACCTCTAATCAGAGCTAGCTCGTTGCCAACCGAGCCTTCAGTTCTGCGTGCCTGTATCCATTAACTGCATGTATGGACTCGAACCCGAGCAAAACCCTTCATTTTATTAAAATGGCTGTAAAAGATGTAAACTTCAACTCAGAATTGTTTGAATGACAGAGATCAGCTCAAGGTACAGTGTAGCGTTAGCGTGCTAAGTTGATGCATTCTCTGCGTAGTGCAGACTGATTTGCTCTCGCGAGTCATCAAATCAAGACCAAATCGCAGCCTTTGCGATTAGGAAATCGCGTTTTAACATATCGCGATATTATCGCAAATGCAATTAATCGTTCAGCCCCCGTTGGCAAAAGGAAAAAAATGCAGGAAAATATACACCACACCTACTATGAAGCTTCAGAAAATGGTTATAACCCAGATAGCCACTACCACTGGATGTTGTGCCATTAGCAGTAACTACATTTTTCCAAGGGCCAGAATATTTTTAAGCACACACTCCAGGGGCCGAACTTTCTAATAAAGAAAATAAAATTATACCTAATACGCATCTTCTTGTTTGATATTTTCACTTTCTTACTAAATTAATGCTATATTTTTTTACATGTATTAGTGTAAGCAAACTTCTAAAAACATGGAAAATCCATAATGATAACTAGATAGACTACTGATGAGTGATGGTTAAAGTCTTGATTACAGTGTCCTGATTGGTGGAAAATGCTTACAGAAAGAAAGGCCTGTTGTCAGGTAAACATCTCACTGTCAAAGAGCCTGAAGTGAAAAGTTGTGGAAAACAGCAGCTGTAATGATGAATGGACTGATAAGCAGGCTAGCATTTGTCCTATATGCCTCATTTGAAATAAGACAATGTTGTTGCTAAATAATACAACCGGCAACATCATCAAGAATGAAGAATGCGGTGTCATTCACGTGCATATTAAGTAGCCAAATGTATTTGTTTTGGTCTTATAATACGTCCATAGGTTTACCGCTCCAGCGTAGAGGATGGCTCGTTTAGACAGCAGCTACGTTTACAAGAGTTTGTCCAAAGTTCAAGATTGGTTGCCAAGTAAGACAAACAGTTAGACTACAAACTGACATCTTTCATTTTCATGTCGAGCCCTGCACACACGTTACACAGGACAGATAGTAATCTTACAGTGAAGCTACGTGACACACACACACACACACACACACACACACACACACACACACACACACACACACACTTTGTTGTGATTTTATGCTTGTTATGTCAGTTAATGAGCTTTGTGTGCAGGATTACTAATGCCCTAGGGAAGATTTCAGCTGTTTCTGTTGTTTTTCCGCATGGATAATTTTTAGATATTTCGAACATTTTGTCGTTTTCAACAATTGTCGCCTTCTTTTTTTGACGTTTTTTTTCAAAGTTTTTGTCGCTCATATTGATGTTTTTGCCTCTTTTTCAACATTTGTTGTTGTTTTCAACTTTTGTCACTTTTTTTTCTTATTTCTAGCACTTCTTTCAAGGTTTTTCGACACAGTGTTGTTTTTTAAATCTTTTTTTCCGTTTAGTTTTGTTGCTCAATGATTTTCAGTTTTGTTGCAAAAGAGAGACGGAGAGGAAGAGAGGAGAGAAAGATAGGAGAGGAGAGAAAGGAGTGAAGAGAGAAAGAGAGGAGGAGAGACGGAGAGAAAGAGAGAACATTGTATCAGTGGAACATTCCCTTTTACCAGCCATGGAAACAGCTTCTATATACACACTATGTATACACACATAGCTTCTATATATTAAATTATAATGTAAACGTGTCCCACCTGTCCCCTGGTCCGCTGACAGCTTCCTCTCAGACTTCATGTTAAAGTTCCTCGCGGCTCTGCGACCTGTTTCAGGAAATACAACAACAACACGTTAGCAGGAGCTAGCTGCTAGCGGCTAACCTTAGCTTTAGCACCGACTCCCTGCGACATTAAAAAAGAAAACAAACCTGCTCTGTGTAGCTTTATTTCAGCTTTTAAAACCACATCCAGCAGTTTGGCACGGTTCTTTCTTCTTAAGAAACTAAACACTGGCGCGTTTTACTCCGCCGTATTCATACCGATGTGACACACAAACAGTTAACGTTAGTTTCGGGGACGGACGGTATTACGGGTCGTACCAACAACTTCCGGGCAGACGTTTGTTTACTAATGTAACCGTAACCGCGGGTTTCTTCTGTTGCCTAGACTCAGGTTTGACTATAAAATAAAGACACATGGGCGTCCAATGCCGGAAGCAAGACGGCACAGCACGTCTCACTTTATTCAACCACAACACAATCAATACAACACTTTTTTCACTTCCGCTTTTCCCTTCAGAATAAAAGCTCTATGGCTTACTGTCACTTCCCCTTAATCCTCCTGTTGTCCTAGGGTCAAATTTGACTCGTTTTCAAAGTTTCTGTATTAGAAATATAGGTTACTTAAAACCAAATTGCCTCAAAAATAACATGGATGGTTCCATACAACCAGTGGTTAAATTGGCTTTTGTAGCCCTTAAATTTACGGGCAATGGTCGTCATTCAAAATCGCCCCGTAAAATGACTTAATGTGTTTTTACACCAAATGATCTCTTTTCCAGCATAAAATGTGTAAGGTAGGGTTGATTAGTTATTCAAACAAAGAGTAATACTTTACAATTCACTTACTTTATTATTTACCTTTTATTTCACCCTTGGAAAATTTATGAAATTGAACATCTTTTTAAAAAAGAAAATTATGTTGATTTAAGAGAATCAGAAACCACTATTATAGCCTTTTTAACAGTGATTGGCTTGCCCAGCTTGTTAATAGCTAGCGTATGTTCATTTTAGCTTCCAGTTTGTCAGATGGCACCAACATTTGGTCTAATCATAACTGGCCTGGCAACCCAAAGGCCAAGGTTTTGCTTCTTGATTTGTGTGCTGACTTATGATGTGGGGGTCTTTTAACATTAAACACTTAATTTCCTGCATTTTGGTGAATTTTTATGCACCTATTTCTATCTTTTTCTGAATAAATATGCCTGGAATATCTTTATGTAAAGGGAAACATTACAATCCAAATATAAAAACATATGGATAATATTGCAGTAAGGCTGTCAGGCATTCTGTGTTGCTTTCATCTATTTATTCTCCTTTAGATCGACTTTTCTAATTATATCTGAGTCAGCACACATGTAGCCTAGCATCATTTAATCTTCCCTCCTCTTTTGCATCTTTTGTTGGGGAAGTAACCTCCGTAAATGTGCATATGACAATTATTCACCTCAGTGATACATTATTCATTTAATTTATTAATAAACCCCTGGACTTTAATATTTCAGATGTTTGAGCAAGATTTCTCCTCATGTCCAAAACTTTTTGCACATTCAAAATATAACTCATCCCATCTGTGCTTATAAATAGGCTATTAGCCTACAAGAATAAAGTCACTATAAAAAAAAAGAAAATAATCTACCTGCACCGTAGTCTGCTGTGCATTACGTGATTGCTCTGCTGATACGGTAGATCTCAGACCTCTGACAGACACAGAGCCCCGTTTGAAACACAGAGACCGGTTTGAGACGTTTAGGGAAGTGGCTGTACACTGCTCTACATCAGAGGTGGAAACCCGAAACTTCTGGCAGAAATGCACGGAGCACAAATGCGAAACATCCGCCGCAGCATGTCGACAGCTGAGCTCATCCATAAACCTGAAGCTGGGGTTACACTCAAAACATTTGGGGCTGATGCCCCGGCAAAATGTTTGATGCTGAAGGAGACGGAGGAGACGGAGCTGAGCTCCGGCCCAATTTAACCTCTGCATACAACGCTTTCTGCAAGTAAAATGAAGGATTGGATCATTACTCTCATTGAATTGTGGGGATTTTATTCAACTTTAATAACCTGACTCCGCCAGATGGATTGCTTCGTATTTGCTCGGCATATCCATCTGGGAACTTTCCGTTGGAGAACTTTTGGGAAGGGGCGAAAATACTGGTTAGCTGATTGGATAAACCATCTATCTATCACCACCTATGTTGGTGATAGACAGGCCAAATCAACCAATCAGATCAAACTCTTGCCGAAACCAGTCGCGAGAAGAGCAAAAACATCTTTTCCTCCGAGAAAAGCCTCCAGTGCCGTTTTTTGCTCTTCTTTCAATGAAGGAATACTTTCTAATTTGGATAAAACTTGCGCGATAGCTACGCTCATCTCATCCGTGGAAGCTCTATCTTAAGATGCCAGACTGATCTGCTAGTAGAAAACTGGAGCTTGCGAGATCAGGACGGTCTCACGAGGCTACAACTTTATAGCATTTGAAAAGAAATCGAAATGGTTTACTGACTAAACGTTGACATATACCAGTCTGTGATCCACTCCACATCCTCTGATTTTAATTGTTGGTCAAAATAATTCATAATTTGTGCTTTTTTAACTCAGAAAGTAGGTATAAGTTAATATTAATGAGGTTTATTGACCATGAATTCCAGAAATAAGTGTAACACTAGTGGTAATAGGTTGGAATGAAGTTGGCTAAGAAGATATAACACAGAATGGGGTGATAATTTATACTTTACAGACAAAACAGGAGGACAACACATGCGCTTGCGACTTACAAAGATACATAACAGCAGTGTATGCACTAGGCTACAGGATTTACCCTATTATACTTTATCAACAGGAAAAGATAGGTAAAAAACCAAAGCGCCAGCCACAAATAGTCTATAAACAAAGCATCAGGCTGTCTTTGAGATTTCACATGAACAATGGTTAAAGTTACTCAGGCTACCGAAGAATACCATAATTCCTCCGTTCAATTCCTCCTTCCAGTCTCTCCACTGCTGGCTGTTCCAGTTTAAACGGGAGAGAGAGGAGCAAGACGGGTTAGGATCATCTTCAGCCAGAGAGGACATTATTTCGCTTCTTCTTGCGTTGTCACCCTGGCGGGAGGTGTGCTAACTGGGCTTGCAGCAGGTGAATCGGTCGTGCTATTAACGTCATCGCTACACAACTTCTTAGTAGGCCTAAAACCCAAATTAATTAAACTGCCTTGTTTTCTTTTTGCCATGGCTATATGATGCTTACTGCAGAATGGATTTCAAGGACTTTGCGTGCCGATTAATGGCCTCCGTTTATATTTTTTCTACGAATCTTTGAGTTAACATGTAGGCCTAGGCTACTAAACATGAGTTGAATTTGGTGGGAGTGGATAAAAAGGGCTGAAAAAAGCGTCTAACATTAACGGTCCACTGACCTACTGCTGCTGGGTCTAACTCCGCATTTCCATTAGATGCGTAACAGCTGCGGACCGGCTCCGCTGCGTGTCTGCTGCGTGCTCCGCCGTCCGTCAATACCCACCAGGTCCGGATTTGTTGCGGCAAGGCTGCGGCAATGACTTACAGCTGTAGTCACGAGGACCCACAAGTTCTCACGAATTCAGGTAGAATAGAACCACAAAACCAACAACAGTTAGTTTCCATCCAGAGGAGTAGAGGGGAAACAGCTCTGTGCTGTGTTTTCAAGGTGTAGTGCAGGAAAATATGATCCGCTGTGAGCACGGTGTATTTTATTTTGAAAATTAACCGGATGTTTATTTTGTTTCTGTGCTCGACTTCCTGTCCCGCACTATCTGCCATGTGCTGAATTGATGCGGAGCTCTACGGCGTCCGGAAAAAATAGAAGCTCTGCGTATCTGCTGCGGAGGGCTGCGGACTGACGGAACTGGGACGGAGTCGGAACGCAGCCGTTATGCAGCCAGTGGAAACACACACATAGACTTTAAAGGAAACCTAATGACTCCACTGCCATTTCGGAGCCATTCCGCAGCCGTTCCGCATCTAGTGGAAATCCCCGGTAACATTAGCGGTCCGCTGACCCACTGCCGCTGGGACTAACGTTAGCCGTCCGATGACCCACTGCTGCTGGGTCTAATGTTAGCGGTCCGCTGACCCGTTGTTGCTAGGTCTAACTGTTCCTACTCATTCTCTCCGAGAACGTCTCCTGAGTAGGGTTGGGTACCGAAACCCGGTTCCACTATGGTACCGGTTCCTACGCAAATGGTAGTATTCGGACCGGATTAGAACACGAATTTCGGTTCCGACTGAAATATTTTCCCTCTGTCGCTCCGGCAGACTCTTTTTTTCTTTCTCCCTTTTCTGGCGTGTGGCGCATGTGCCCGCTCGCGGTGTGAAGCGCGTGTCCGCGCTATTCCCCCGACATGCACTCTACAATCTCTGCTGATAGACGGCTTTTTGTACACGCTCTGAAACGGACGTAAAAATATCCCACTTTCTCTGTAGTCTAACGTTAGCTAGCTACCGTAAATGTAGGCTACTTTTAAAATGGCATATTTTCCCTCTGGCCTCACCAAAACGGACGTGAAAGCATATTAACTATTCACTGACTGCACGTGATCGCTAGTAAACATTACACTTACTCTGCTAGTCTATCGTTCAGGACAAGACCCTGTAGCCTGGTGGTGGGGGAGGCGAGACAGCCTCCCCAAATTGTCTGCCCTTTCAAACTCATACCTGGGTGTGTACAGACCTCTGGGACACCGTCTGAGAGAGTTTTCTCCTGTGCAGGACATGCCATAAGTCAGGAGAGGTGTCCTATCTTGCCAGAGAAGGCAAATATGCTCATTTTTCTGCTAAAGAACTGCTAAAGTCTGAAGCTGGTTGGCATACCAACTCAACATTTATTTTGTTGTTACTTGTTAATAGTGTAACTGTTATTTGTTAAATTATTGTAGTTATGTGTTAGGTAACTTAGGTTTAGTTATAATATTTAAACGTTAATATATTGTTAAATTGAAATAATTTTCAATTTAAAAAAAAAACTCCATAAAAATCCTTTCTTTTGTCATTTTTCAGTTTTTCAAGAATCGGTTTAAGAATCGTTTAGGAATCGGAATCGTTTTAAAAGTACCGGTTCGGCATCGGAATCGTAAAAATCCAAACGGTACCCAAACCTACTCCTGAGGTGCTTCGGGCGGCTCTCCTCCCAGCGAGCTTCGACACAGTTTGCGGCCCCACTGACGTACTGTCACCGTAATAACTACAACAATCGCCATTTTGTTGTGTACCCATCAAATGACGACGGCAAACAGTCCAACGGCCTTTCTATCCATTTTATTCCTATGCAAGAACACCATGAAGACTCCAGAGACTGTTGATATTAACTCCATGCAGATTTATTTGTTACATTTTAACAAACAAACCAAGCTGCCTCAGACACATAAACTGACCACTGGCGATAGTCAGTTGAATAGACAACTGAATCTAAGTTTCATATGACTCTCTTCTTATAGAGCGTTTTGGGTGGTGTCAGTTGGACACATTCACGCCCACAGTTACCTCATGTTTGTTACATCTTTTTCTTAACTACACCTAGGTCATTGTGACCCAGACAATAACTACTAACGTACATGCTAGTCAACAAATGGTTTACTTCAAATGATTTCACTTTATTTCATCCTGGAGGGTACTCAGCATGTCCTGGTGTACCACACCGGTCACATCAAAGGATTATATTTATTTACTTTATTAGCTTTATCATGGCCTAATTAGTGGCAGAGGAGACACTATAAATGTCAAAAGACCTTAATCATTTTGGTGTCACTGATCATATTACCTTGGAACATAGCAATGCACAAGTGAGTTTATATAGTTTTATACAGACCATAATATGTCCATCTCAGATTTGCTTCAAAGAGAAAACTCCCCCGCTCCCTGACAGGAAACACCATGCTAGGCTAACTTCCCTATGCTACCTCCATCACATCTCCCTTGTTTAAACTAAAGATAGCTTTCAACCTGCACTTCCTGTCTCCCTGACACAGAGTGAAAAGTCTCCTCTCCGAGACTGCTGGGCCTAAATTGTGCTTAAACACGATACAAAAATTAAAACATGAACCCAGTGTGTATTGAATAAACTCCCATATTGATAAATGACTAATAATGAATCTTGCTAAACATATGTTACTTGGGGTTGCGTCTAGCTCACCCAGTAAGAGCGTTTACCCCATGTTGGCTAAATCCTGCAGTGGTGCAGGGTTCAAATCTGACCTGCTGCCCTTTGCTGCGTGTTATCCCCCATATCTCTCCCCCTTTCATCTCTATCCACTTTCAAATAAAAGGAAAAGCCCCAAAAAATTATCTTTAAAAAAAAAAACATACGTTACTTGGTAAGAAGTGAATATATGTGTCTGATTTCTTGATTATAATTGATTATATGACAGACATTACAAGACAAAACAAAATCTAATAACATTTTTAAAATAAGAGTGTACTTTTTCCTGCCACACAATAAAATGTCTTCTATCTAGATGTTGATACATAAAGATTTTTGTTTGATACTTGAGATGTTTTTGCTTGGACTTAAAGGCACAAACATTATTCCAGGTCACCAGTCGCAGGTTCAGAAGAGTCTCCAGTCTGGTCTTCAGTCTCTGGTTGTAAAAGTGGATGTGAGTTCCTGGCTGGTTCTGGTCCTCCGCAGTCCCACATTTATGTGTTTCGACATCAGAACGCCAGGCAAATCTTTAGTTACAAACACTGCAGCTGAATCTTTTCTCTCCTGTGTAGACTACAGCTATGTGTGATGTAATCTTCCTCTCTGTGTAAAAGATATCTTACAAACTGAGAGCTGAAACATTTTTCTCCTGTGTGGATTGTAATGTGTTTCTGTAAACTTTCTCTCTGTGTAAAAGATTTATTACAAACTGAGCAGCTAAAAGATTTTTCTTCTGAGTGGATTGTCATGTGTTTTTTTAAATGTCCAGCTTGTTTAAAAGATGTCTTACAGACTGAGCAGCTGAAAGGTTTTTCACATGTGTGAGTTCTCATATGTTTCTTCAGATCTAACTTGAAGCCAAAACTTCTCCCACACTCAGAGCAGCTGAATGTTTTCCTACGTCTTAAATCATATTTCAGAGAGTTTAAAGCTGACTGAGGTTCTCTGGTCTCCTCCGTTTTACTCTGATGAAGCTGTGACGACTGAAGGTTGACACATTTATGTCTTCTGACCTGTTGACGCCGGATAAATCTCTTGTTACAAACACTGCAATTGTATTTTTTTGCTCCTGGGTGGATTCTCATGTGATCATTCAGATCTCCCCTGCACTGTAAAAAATTATTTCCCCTTTTTGTTGTCTCAACTTCTGTTTTGGGGTCAAGTCAACTTTCAACTCAAAACTTTTCAATACTTTTGTTAAGATAACACACATATCTGTGTTTTGCTCAGAAATTCTAATGCACAGTTGACACAACTGAGTCATGCTTGTCTTCTCAAATGTAAGTTGAAGTTCACCCAGGGTTCACCACGCTACGTCCTTTTGCACATGCGCAGAGCGGCAGACCACGTTAGTCAACGTCTCCTCCATTGAAGGACCGAGCGCGAGAAACGAGCTGACCGTTGGCGTAAGTAAACTTTTAACTTTTTCTATGGTCTAATATTTCAGTATAGTTTGAGTTTTGTTTTTACTAAGCTAAAGTTTTTAACGAAATACTGTGAACTGACCATTCAAACCTACAGTATAACGTGCAAGCCCTTAGTTTAAAAAAAACTTAGCTAGCTAAGTGATGTTATGTTGTGTGTGTGTGTGTGTGTGTGTGTGTGTGTGTGTGTGTGTGTGTGTGTGTGTGTGTGTGTGTGTGAGTGAGAGAGAGAGAGAATTACGGGAAAAGAACAAACATTGCTCATTAATTAGCTAGTAGTAGCTAGCTAGCTATGTAATGATTATGTGGAGAAATTCTGAACTTGCCTTCAACTAAGTTATGCAAGTAACGAACTAATCCTCTGAATGTTAGTTAAGTTAGTTAGCCCTTATGTTGACTAGCTAGCTGGTTTGTTTGATGAAGGCTGTATATCTATGGATGAAGGCATGCATGGGGAAATGTTGTTTTCTTTTGAATTTCTGTCATGGCTAAATATGCAGGCTGAGGTGGTTTAATTTAGGCACGCTTGTCCGAACATGTTCTGATAACGTATCTTTTGCATATGGTCAGATGTGGCAAATGAGCTATGACGTTGAAACACGTTAACTAGTTTAAACAAGCAAGATACTATTTTTTTTATCATGAATTGTGCGCCCACTTTTGCTCTAGATTTAGCGACTTTTCAAACCCCCGTTTTTCACGAAAGCGACTAGCCACAAATCTGGCGACTTTCTGTTGAAAAGACGCCAGTATTGTCCGGCGAGCAGGCAAGGTATTTCTCTGTTGTGTCCGCCAAAACAGTCTGTGACTGAGGAGCAGCCCCCCTGCTTTCTCCTCATCTGCAGCAGCACTGATCAGGCAGGTAGCTAGAAGGGGAAGGGGTGCGGGGGCCGGGTAGGTAGGGAGAGACAGCGGGGGACGGCGGAGGGAGCTACCTAAGTAATACTTAGAATTTTGGCTAAAGATTTATAGTCTCTCATATCCTCTTCCCCAACCGTCATTTTAATAACTAAATGAAGTGAAACGTTAACGTGAATATTATCAATAATAATAATATTGAAGAAGTGAACTATTTATAGTTCTCAATCTGAACTGAAATATTCATTACTCACGCTACCGTGTGTGTGTGTGTGTGTGTGTGTGTGTGTGTGTGTGTGTGTGTGTGTGTGTGTGTGTTGAGGGTTAGTGAGGGTTATCAGACTGACTTGCTTTGTTTTCTTTGGATAGATGTAGGCTTTAGTACACTAGGGAAAGGGCTGACCAATGCATTATTTTTGATTGGTATAAAATAGCCTTCCAACATAGGGCATAGTCCTTAAATTGCATTACATTTCATGAAATAACAAGCTTGTCTGACAACACACCTATGCTATTTGTTTGTATTTTAAGCCACACTAATGCAGTATTTTTGTTTCTATTTCTTTCTTCAGAATCAACTGACCGAAGATTAATTCAGTGTCATGACTGATGCAGTGGAACTGTAAGTTTTGTAGTTTTTCCTCAACAAATCAACGCAAAGTAATAAGGCATTACAAAGTTCAGCATGGATTCAATGGAACTACTTTCCCCTTTCCCTGCATATACAAAGTTGTGTACATTTTTTTTAATTATTTATGAAGCACTGATGTCCTTTCTGGTCTGTATCCCTCTTCTATTGTCCAGAACTAAAAAAAGAGAGAGAGAGAGCAGTTGTTCTCCTTGGCCTGGCCCATTTCAGAAAGAGGATCCCTCCCAATTCTTCAAGATTTGTAAGGTATGTGAGGAATCAATGCCACTCTGGAATCCATATCACTTGCTAATCTCAATCTTTTTGATCCAAATGAAGTCATGATCCTGTAGTTATAGGATATCTAGAAAATATGTCTTGTTATAAAAATCTAGACCTGGAAAGACATCTGCTTAAATGGAGAACAAGTGAATTGTTCAAAGTTGCAGTGACAGGATTCCTTGCTCAATTAATTTGACATTGTAATGTATTTGAATTTCTTCCATTTACATAGGTTTACATTAGTTTGCATCAGACATTTTCATACCCAAGTTTGCTATGCATCTTGAATTTTCATCTGTTGAAGAAATAATGCTGATTTGCAATCTATTCTTATTACTTTGTTGTGTCATTAGCCAAACGAAGAGAGTGAGGCAGTGAAAGGAATGAAGGCGGGAATCTTGGTGGTTACAGAGGAGGATCCTCAACGCCCTGTCCCCAAGGAGATGATTGATATTGCACTGATTCTGGAGAAGCATATCGTTCTTCGGGACCTGAAGGATGTGCCCAACGCATTCGCCCTGCTGATGGGTCTGCTCTACGTCTTCAACATCCATTACCCAAAAGGGCTCAAGTACATGTTCAAGGTAATACAAAAGGTGATAATGAACATTGGTGGAGACCTTTGCTCTTCAAGAGTTAATGGACTCCGGTCTCTGTGCGGCTGATGGACAGATGGACTAGACAGTCATAGCTGTTTTTTATATTTCTCAAAAGTGCCACCCGTTATCTTGGCTACATAGTTGTCATGGAGTTACTGTTCCTTTTTTTAAGTGTGTCTTTTAAAAACTTGTAAGGTCAGTTGTTTGTGGGATGAAAAGGAGAAAATTATTGCCTTTTGGTTGTACTACCTCAAATAGTCTTGTTAAATTATCATGTTGCACACAGTTATGTAAATATTAGCTGTCAATGCTAAGGTGGACTAGAAGTCCTGAGAGTTGTTTTGCTCTGTCTCTCAAAATATGCTGTTTTTATTGCCTCTATAGTTGACATATGTGACTGTATATGTTCTCTTATTTTGCCACCACCTTGCACACTCAGGCTATCTCCCACACACTGGCTCTCTCACTCACTCATTCACTCCCTCTCTGTCTCACACTCACTCACACAAACACTCACTCTCTGTCTCACTCACTCTGTCTCACACACTCACTCACACAAACACTCACTCTGTCTCACACACTCACTCACATAAACACTCACTCTGTCGTCTCACACACTCACTCTGTCTCACTCACTCTGTCTCTCTCACTCACTCTGTCTCACACACACTCACTCACTGTCTGTCTCACACACACAATCACTCTCTGTCACACTCACTCTCTGTCTGTCTCACTCACTCTGTCTCACACACTCACTCTGTCTCACACACACACACACACTCACTCACTCTCTGTCTCGCTCACTCTGTTGCACTCACTCACTCTCTGTCTCACTCACTCTGTCGCACACACTCACTCACACAAACACTCACTCTCTGTCTCACTCACTCACACAAACTCACTCTGTCTCACACACTCACTCACACAAACACTTACTCTGTCTCACACACTCACACAAACACTCACTCTCTGTCTCACTCACACAAACACTCACTCTGTCTCACTTACACTCCTCACCTCTGTGTCTCACTCACACAAACACTCACTGTCTGTCTCACACACAAACACTCACTCTCTGTCTCACTCACTCTCTTGTCTCACACACTCACTCTGTTTCACTCACTCTCTGTCTGTCTCACTCACTGTCTCACACACACTCACTCTCTGTCTCGCTCACTCTGTCGCACTCACTCACTCTCTGTCTCACTCACTCTGTCGCACACACTCACTCACTCTCTGTCTCACAGTCACTCACACAAACACTCACTCTCTGTCTCACTCACTCTGTCTCACACACTCACACAAACACTCACTCTCTGTCTCACTCACTCTGTCTCACTCACTCACACAAACACTCACTCTCTGTCTCACTCCCTCACACAAACACTCACTCTGTCTCACTCACTCTGTCTCACACACTCACTCACACAAACACTTACTCTGTCTCACACACTCACACAAACACTCATTCTCTGTCTCACTCACACAAACACTCACTCTGTCTCACTCACACTCACTCACTCTGTCTCACTCTCCTCCACACAAACACTCACTCTCTCTTACTCACTCTCTTGTCTCACACTCACTCACTCTGTTTCACTCACTCTGTCTGTCTCACTCACTCTGTCTCACACACTCACTCTTTCTCACACACTCCTCCTCTCTCTGTCTCATACACTCACTCCTCTCTATTGCACATTCACTCACTCTGTCTCACACACTTACTGTCTCACACACATTCACTCTCTGTCTTACACACTCACTCTGTCTCACACACTCACTCACTCCTGCACACACTGTCTCATACACACACACTCTGTCTCACACACTCACACAAACACTCACTCTGTTTCACACTCACTCACACAAACACTCATTCGCTGTCTCACTCTGTCTCACACACTCACTCACACAAACACTCACTCTCTGTCTCACTCACTCACTGTCTCACTCATTTTCTGTCTCACACACACTCACTCACACAAACACTCACTCTCTTTCTCACTCACTCTCTTGTCTCACTCACTCACTCTGTCTTACTCACTCTCTGTCTCTCTCACTCACTCTGTCTCACACACATTAGCTCACTCTGTCTCACACACACAATCACTCTGTCACACTCACTCTCTGTCTCACTCACTCTGTCTCACACACTCACTCTGTCTCACACAAACACACTCACTCTCTGTCTCGCTCACTCTGTCGCACTCACTCACTCTCTGTCTCACTCACTCTCTGTCTCACACACTCACTCACTCACACAAACACTCACTCTGTCTCACTCACTCACACAAACACTCACTCCCTGTCTCACTCACTCTCTGTCTCCCACACTCATTCACTCACACACTCATTCACTCTGTCTCACTCACTCTGTCTCTCTCACTCACTCTCTCACACACACTCACTCTGTCTCACACACACAATCACTCTATGTCACACTCACTCTGTCGCACACACTCACTCTGTCTCAAACACACTCACTCACTGTCTCACACACACAATCACTCTGTCTCACTCACTCTCTGTCTCACACACTCACTCTCTCTGTCTCGCTCACTCTGTCGCACTCACTCACTCTCTGTCTCACTCACTCTGTTGCACACACTCACTCTGTCACACACACACACACTCACTCAGTCTCACTCACTCTGTCGCACTCACTTTCTCTCTGTCTCATACACTCACTCTCTGTTGCACATTCACTCACTCTGTCTCACACACACTCACTGTCTCACACACATTCACTCACTCACACTGTCTCATACACACATCACTCTCTGTCTTACACACTCACTCACTCTCTGTCTTACACACTTACTCTCTGTCTCACACACTCACTCACTTACACACTCCCTCTCTGTCTCACACACTCACTCACTCACTTACACACACAGTCTCTCTCTCACACACACACACACACACACACACAGTAACAGTAAGGCTTATGATTTGTAATGGCAGAAAAAGGCAGATAGATATTTAACAGAGTGGATAAGGAAAAAAATGTTGATGCTGTGTCTTACCATTGTTTTATATTGTATGAAACACTTGAATGTGTGGAATAAATGTTTTTGTTAATCTTGACTCACATTCTTGTGTTGTGTAAACTTTAAAAAAAAAGTTGGTAGAACTTAGATTTTCAAGGCAACCGAGTCAACTTACTTGATATGTTAATACAACACACATAATAAAGTCAACACAAATACAAAGCTTAGTCAAGACAACTTGAAAATGCACATTAGCCCCACTACATAAAGTTGTTGAATTGATGTAGATTGGAGTTGACTCCACACAATCATTAGTTCATATAATGCATAATTAGAAGTTGGATCCACTAAATTGAATGTTGTGTTTACAAATAAACCTTAGTTGACTGAACATGTTATTAGTACAGTGAACTTGCAACATTAAGTTGAGAGAACTGAATAGCCTCTTTGTGCCAACTTAATATCTGATTTCCAATCAACTTATAATTTCAAGGCAACCAGGTTACACATATTTTTAAGTTGAGTCAACAATTTTTTTTTTACAGTGCCAAATCTCACACTCAGAGCAGCTGAAAGGTTTTTCTCCTGTGTGAGTTCTCATGTGTCTCTTCAGATGTGACTCATGGTTAAATCTTCTCCCACACTCAGAGCACCTGAATGTTTTATTACGTCTTAAATGATGTTTCAGAGAGTTTAAAGCTGACTGAGGTTCTCTGGTCTCCTTCCAATCAGCACTGTTATCAGTCTCAGGTTCAGAAGAGTCTCCAGTCTGGTCTTCAGTCTCTGGTTGTAAAAGTGGATGTGAGTTCCTGGCTGGTTCTGGTCCTCCACAGTCCTCTCCATCTTCTGTTTCCATGTGTTGAGTTTGTCTTTGATGAAGCTGTGAGGACTGAGCTTCCTCTTCATCATCTTCACTCTTCACAGGGACAGGAGTGAATGGGAACTTGGTGATATCAGCCTCCTCCAGCCCTTGAAGCTGCTCTCCCTCCTGACTGCTCCACAGTTCCTCCTGTTCCTCTTTAATGTGTGTGGGGGGGGGCTCTGGCTCCTGCTGGTCCACACTGGAGCTACACTCCTGCTGCTCAGGGGGAACCTCTTCTTTAACCACCGACAGCTGCTCAACATCTGCAGGAAACAGGAAACACACATTGAGGAAAACTGGTACTTCATGCAAACTAGGGGTGTGACAGTGTGTGTTCTAGGGCTGATACATGGCTTCAGCATTGACATTGTGATGTGCATATGTGCAAAAGCAACATCTCAGGACGTGCGTTGTCAGGCAAATTAGCTCAAACACGTCATGCAACAACCTTTTTTCTGCTTCATAGAAAAGGAAAGTTGAAACACATGAAACAGAATGAAGTACAGTCAACTCTTTAGTCAGTACTTTTAGCTAACTATTTCAACTGTTTAGACATTACTTTTAGCTAACTATTTTAGCTAACCAATTTAACTGTTTAGTCAGTACTTTTAGCTATTTCAAATGTTTAGTCAGTACTTTTAGCTAACTATTTCATGTTTAGTCAGTACTTTGAGCTAACTATTTCAAATGTTTATTCAGTACTTTTAATTAACCATTTAAAATGTTTAGTCAGTACTTTTAGTTAACAATTTCAACTGTTTAGTCAGTACGTTTAGCTAACTATTTCATGCATAAGGCCACTCACTCTTACCACACCCTCGACCTTGTGCTGGCATATGGCATCAAAATTGAAGATTTAACAGTATTTCCGCAGAATCCTTTATTATCAGGCCATTTCTTAATAACTTTAGAATTTTTACTACCCAACTATACGAAATTAGATAAAAGCTTCTACACTAGATGCCTATCTGACAGTGCTATAGCTAAATTTAAAGAAGATATTCCAACAGCATTTAACTCAATGACGTGCCTTAATATAACAGAGGACCTTTATGTTAACTTTAGTCCCTCCTAAATTGATAATTTTGTAGACGGTGATACGGCCTCGTTATGGACGACTTTAGACTCTGTTGCTCCCCTCAAAAAAGCAGACGATGAAGCAAAAAAAACTAGCACCTTGGTATAACTTCCAAACTCACAAATTAAAACAAATCTTGTGAAAACTTGAAAGTAAATGGCGTTCCACCAAACTGGAAGAATCTCGTTTAGATTGGCAAGACAGTTTGAAAACCTATAGGAAGGCCCTCAGAAATGCCAAATCAGACTATTACTCATCAATAGGAGAAAACAAGAACAACCCAAGGTTTCTTTTCAGCACTGTAGACAGGCTGACAGATAGTCACAGCTCTACTGAGCCATCTATGCCTATAGCTCTGAATAGTGACGAATTCATGAGCATCTTTAATGATAAAATTATAACAATTAGAGATAAAAATTCACCACCTTTTGCCCTCAACTTCTAATGGTTCACCTTTAAACGCAGGACTGAACTCTGTGTCTCATAGGTTGATGATCTGCCTGTTTCAGCAAAAGACATTGCAGAAGAGACAAGACATGACCCAATCCTTTCCAAAAGTTCTTGATCTGACATTGTCATGATGGCCAAAGTTTGTGGCAAATCCAGATTTTAAACCATTCTATATGAGAATGGACCAGTTGTCTACAGACCAGGGATGTATTCTGTGGGGGGGTCAAGGGTAGGTATACCACCAAAGTTCAGATGGATACTGTTGTCTTATGTACATGATGGACATCCTGGAATAACACGAATGAAGGCATTAGCCCGAGGTTTCCTGTGGTGACCTGGACTAGATCAAGAGATAGAGAACTTTGTAGGTCAGTGTGCTGCATGTGAGATCACACTGAACAGGTCTGCAGTAGCACCCATCGATCCTTGGTCATGGGCTACATCACTGTGGGAAAGAATACATGTTGATTTTGCTGGGATCAATAAGCAACACTACTTGCTGGTAGTAGATGTCTATTCAAAGTAGGGCTGCACAATATAAGGAAAATATCTAATTGCGATTATTTTGACAGATATGGCGATTGCGTTATGATTCACGATATTGGAGGGGATGATTGTTTTTGTATCATTATTCTCATTTTCATTGAAAATTATTAACATTGAAAGAAATTAAAATGATTATAGTGTGATTTTTGCGAGGATCTGTAACAAATAAAGATGTTTTTTGCGAGGATCTGTAACAAACAAAGATGTTTTCTTTTGTGTGAAGGATACGATTTGTAGTCCGGGATGTCTCTGCAGCACCACAATACTTCATTCTGAATAGTTTGACACATATTTTGCCATTAACAAATATTGTGCCCCCCCTGCAATTTGGATATTGTACTAGTCAATATTGCGATTTCGATACAATTGCGATTAATTGTGCAGCCCTAATTCAAAGTGGCTAGAAGTCCTGCCTACAGCAGACAACAGCTGAGAAGACTGTTCTCACATCTTCTCAGAAATCTATTTGCATCATATGGCCTGCCAAAGGTGTTGGTGTCAGACAATGGCTCTCCATTTACATCAGCAGAGTTTTAGCAGTTTCTCATGAATAATGGAGTCTGCCATTTTCTATCACCACCCTACCATCCTGCGTCCAATGGAGCAGTTGTGTGAGCTGTGCAGACATTCAAGAAAGCCTGGACTCGACTGGAAGCACAGTCTGTGTCACCCCAGCAACAGCTTGCTCGGTTCCTGTTCACATACAGACACACTTCTCACACAGTCACTGAGCGCACCCTGGCTGAATGTTTCTAAAGAGACAACCACGCACTCGCCTGTCATCATTGAAGCCGGACATGTCAGAAGTAGTGCTCAAGCATCAGCTACAGCAGAAAAAGGCTCATGACAAGCAAGCAAAGCCACTCCGGACATTTAAACTGGGAGAGTGGGTGTTAGTTCGGGATTTCAGACATCCCAAGAAGCTGTGGATTCCAGGGACGATTCTGCAATGAAGAGGACCTCTGACCTATGAGGTAAAAGTTGGTCATCGTCAAGTCAAGGTGCGTGTGGATCACCTGCGTGCATCTAAAGCTTCATATTCACCAAGCAGAAGGGATGACAATGATTTCTTGAATGAGTACTCAGCAGGCTGTGAGGATCCAGTGAAAAGCACAGAGTCAGAAATTGTTGCTGCTGGTCCATATCAGGAAGTGCAACAAGAGCACTGCTATCCAGAAAGGCAGCGGACAGCACTAACGAGCGCCCACTGGTCTGTTGGATGTCCTCCAGAAAGCAGTTTGTGGCTTTGACGGCAGAAAATTGTAGTTAATTTCCCCCTCAAAAAAAGGTAATTGAGCACTGTAGTGGTTATGACCATATAAGTGACTATGTAACTACATGAAAACGGGCAGAATTGTGTCTGTGCCTTGTACAGTAATAGCGTTACTGAAGGCTAGCTGTAGCCTCGCGCTGTGGGAATTCACTTGTAGCAGGAAAAGGTAAACAGTGTGCATATCAAAGAGTGGAGGTGTTCACAAGGGAAGGAAGGAAATAAACTAAATATTTCCGCTGCAAAAGGCACGAACGGCTTTCTGGAGGACATCCAACAGACCAGCGGGCGCTCCTTGGATTGTTGTCTGAGAAGCCTGGCTGGCTGAAGCCTGGCTGGCTGAACACACTCCCTCCCAGACGGCAGCTACCAGCTAGCACGGCGAGCTAGCAACTGGCAGGAGGTATAAGTTGAAAATGCATCTTGTTGTCACGTAAGAGCCCTGTTCATGTTGCACAAACATTTTAATTGCATTTTGTGTCTGTTAAGGGGCACAAATGCGCTCTTTATGTTATGCCCCCAAAACTACAGTTTTAGCTAACTGGGAGCTATGGGCATTAGCTGCAGTAACTCCAGTTTTTTTTGCTATCGTCAGTACTCACATAGGCATAGCGATCAAGATTAATGTAGAAATTGCCCGGAGTTCTCCTTTAAGCAGAGTGATGCACATGCTTTTCCATGGGTAGTTAAGCTACAATAGTGTTTTATGTTCGCTGCAAAGACAAACTAAATCACATGATTAATGCAACGTAGTCACTACATCTCCTGGCCATTTTTCACCGCAGAAAGTTGCTACCAGCCAGGCTAAAGCTAATATAGTTAGCCTAATGAAACAAGGCGTCTGTCCCAACTAACGTTACAGTTCGGAGCTGCGACGCTGGAAACGTAACACTAATCTACAGCAGAAGTCTGTGTCTGATACAGTGTTGGGGAAGTTACTTTTAAAAAGTAGTGTTTGCTCGTTACTCGTTACTTCTTAAAAAAGTAATCCGTTACTTTACTTAGTTACCGCCTATGGAAAGTAACTATTGCAGGCGTCCCTGGCAAAGACTGAAGTTAATTATACAAAAACTATCTTTGACCATAATGCCAATCCATGGTTTGTCAGTGAAGTGTCTGAACTACACTGCAGACTGGATTCTCTACTCACAGAGTGACGGCTGATTCATTATGAACGAGTCTAGCGCGGATTGAATGCACATCAGCAGGTCATTCGCGTTACACGATGTTAGTGTATGTAATGTCTGTATCGACTTGTACCAGCATCCATGATGCTCCACGCATTGTCGTAGACTCGTAGACACATGCAGCCCAGACTGATCTCATCAAGTGGCGTATGTATGACACGCCAATTCGTATGCCATTTTGGCATGTTATCAAGACGCATAATCACTTTTTAGCGTGTTTATCAACGCAAATCGGCCACCATTGACCTATATTGTGAGTGAATTTCTGCCGTAGTGAGTAGTATAAAGGGACGTGGGACCGCATAAGGAAGTTGGTTGGGGTGGTGGATGGGTAAAACACAGGACTTTCACCTGGGAGAGCTGGGTTTGCGTCCTGTGATTTTCAGCTGTTTGTTTTTAAGCCTTCCCCAATGTTTCTTTCCTAAATCCAACCGTTTATTGTTTTCCTAAGCGTGTTTTTGTCTTTTTTCCGTATTTTTTGCATTACTAAAGCCTTTCCCTGTGTTCTTTTCCTAAACCAAACCATTTTTTTTATTTTATTTTTTATTTTTTTACACGTGTGACGTTCTCGCGATAGTACGTCACATTCTCGCGATAACACGTAACGTGGTGACGCCACCTGGTGGGTATGTTTACATTTGCTGTATACAGCGTAGACATACATGTGGATAGCTGAAAATGCGTACAGATAACATGCCATTAGGCTTTAGGAAAGTGGCGTGTATGTTTACGCAAAGTCATGATGCCATGTTGTGCAAACTCTTTTCTGGATATCCTTGCGTGTCTGTGCAACCGACAAGTCCACAGCGGTCCGCTGCATGAATGTATGAGGCCATCTCCACCGCATCCATCTGTGAGGTTGTCAGCTTTATGTCTGCCTGTCTCAGAGCACCGTACAGCAGAAAGCCACGAAGCTTAAAACGCTCTCAAAAGTTATCTTTGGCTGCTTCTCGCTTGCCATGATTGCTCTGCTACCAGCCTCTGTCATGTCCCATGTCGAGCTTGTGAGCGCGCACCTGAGAAGAAGGCAGCGTCGCTGTCAAATCTGTCCCTGGGAAAAGTTACAACGAATTGAAAAAGGAACTACATTCCGTTACCAAATTTTCAGTAGTAGAGCGTTACACTTCTTTTTACTAGGGCTGGACCCGAATATTCGTTTTTTTAATTTTTTTTATTTTGGTTTATTTATTTTCTGCATTTATCTCTCGTTCACACTCCAGTCCAGTTGGTGGCGGTAATGCACATTTGAGTTGGTTTGCCAACCGCCAATAAACTACAAAGAAGATGAAGAAGATACTGTCGATACACGATGATGCCCACTTCGAGCATTTAGCAAGCTGGGCAGAGAAGCTAACAACAAGTGCGGAAATGGAAAACTGTTTCGCGTTTTTCCGTTGTGATTAAGCCAGAAACTTCAACATTGTGAGGCGAAGAGATCGTTTTGGAATATAAAGCTTGGATATTACATTTCCTTGGACTATTGGAGATTTATGAAAATCAAGTTTTGGTCAAAATACCACTTTGTTGCTGAAAGGACAACAAAAACAGGTATGCATGCACTCTCGGCTGCGCAGATTACGGCTGAATTGTTTTATTTTCTGTTACTTTGTAATGGCTGTATATTTTAAAGATTGAATGCCTTAAAGTTATAAAAATGCTGAATGAGTGGAAGTTTTATTGAGGTTACAGCGACACCCCAGTCACAAAGTGTCCCGTTGACGGGACGGTGATCCTTGAGAGGTTAAAAGTTTATTAATTCTGAACGCGTCTGGCCTGTCTATCTATATTGCACCAAATACGACACTGCACTCCCTTGTGAAGTCGTTTGGATGAAAGGTTCTCAAAATAATCAAAATGCAAACAAACAGACAGACACAGAGAGATTCCTGCCTTTATTAGAGATAATAATATGTTCAGCCCCCTCTCTCCGAAGCTTCGATGCTCATTACTACCGAAGCTTCGAAGCTCAAAAAATGGTATTCGGACCAGCCCTACTTTTTACCCGAATAAAGTAGTTATATTACACCCAACACTGGTCTGATATAATGTCATTTACACTGATTTAAGTGTTCTTGGATGTTGCTAGTGCGTGACATGCAGGCTCTGCATGCACAGCCCACCACCAATCACAATCAATGTTGATCAATTTATCAAACAACCAAGGCAGGCCCTGCTAGTCGACCACAACCTGAAGTTTAGAGGAAACAACATGCATACATTATTAATATCATATTAAGTCTGGATTGATAGTATTATATGAATACAATGGTGTCATGTCAGTCAACCAGCGTATTAAACTACCTAATGTCCCTCTCCAAAATCACTTCAGAAGAGTAGTTCACAGTGCTTACTTGCTCTGGTGTTTGTAAACTATTAAAGTTCAACAAAGAATGGTTCACATTAGAAAAGTTCCTTTTTCATTTTTATTTACCAGGTAGATGCACTGTAATGGGAAAAATTACATTTAAGCATAATGCCTTATATTTTTATGTTTTATTTCTACTTTAATTCTCTCACATTATTGAAAGACAGTTTATCTCAGTTTCTGCTTAAACTGCTGAGGTGTCCAGTCTGGAACATAATGTGAGCTGTTTGTCTGAACAGATAAAGGTACAAGGTCACCCTAAAACTCTCTCATGTTTTCCCATGCCAGTTAAGATGTAACGGGGGGGGTGAAAGTCGTACAGGGAGGAGGAGGTGAGATGGCTCCGAGATGTCTCTTGTATTTCTCTGATTGTCTTCATGTGTATCAGATTGCCTGTCAAAATTGTAGCGTCATAATAATCTAAGTGCGTGTGTGCTGTCACTCTGAAGATGCATATAAGCCTGGTGTTCTGTCCACTCATTTGAGAAACTGACTCCACACTGGGCTGCAGCCTTTTGTGAAATCATGTTGCTCCATATTTGCAAATATATATGTTTTTAATAAAATACAAAAACCCAACTTGGTTTTAGTCTCAGTCTGTCTTATTTGTTTCACTTTACTAAACTCTCAAACTCTACCCCCTGCTGCAAAGGAAACTTCCACGACAGCACTCCCCTACAAAATCACCCCAGTAGTCGAGAATTATTTATTATTTCCAAATAGAGCTATTTATGTCATCTTGTAAAAAAAAATATTTTTTTCATAAAGCAGGAAAAAAAGATATCGCTATTTCAGTTTTTTCCAATATTGTTCAGGCCTACTACATCTCCTAGTGTCTTTTGTTATTATTCAGATAAGACCATTAAACATAATACAACTGTTTGGATCATTTACGCTTTCTAAAACGGAGGATTGTTCTTAACTTTGAAAACTTTAACTACATTTTCCTGATGATAATTTGAAGAACATATTTTGTAGAATATTAGTAAAAGGCCTTAAGCCAGGCTGACCTTGTTCTCTCGGTTTCACAAGGCCTGTGAGAAATAAAACATGTGTAGGGTGCGCTGGAACAGAATGCACCCAATTAACACAGTAGCAAACAATCTCTGGCCAGAGAAGCGGAGAGAACAAAGGTGTAGTCATGGAAAAAGGGAACCTGGACCAGGTGCACTGATAGCGGAGGCATGTACCGTTCCGAGAAGGATGAAATGGGAAAGGATAAGAGAGAAGGGCAAAGACAGGTCAAGATCAGATTCCGAATAGAATTGTTGGTGTCAGGGCGAGAGAGAATTGTCTTGAAGGAAATCTGATCCTTATACATAAGTTGTTATTTCCTTGCAATATAATTTACTAAAGTTTTTTGTAGACTAACTGAGCGAATCCTGTGTATTAATTTCTGAGGCCTGTACTCCGAAGCAGGATTTGGCGTTAACGAGTTAACTTAAGGCTCACCCCAGGATTTTCTGTACTACGAAGGTGGATCAGTTGTTATCGTGTTCAATTGCCACGGTAACTCATGCTGAACACCTAACCTGGTCGGGAGCAGGTTAAGTTGGAGATCAGAGATCAACCGGGGTAAAAGCACCGCCTACTGACCAATCAATAGGTCGATTGATAACGGCGTCACCGTTCTTAAAGAAGATCAGGCGGAGCTCGGTGCAGAGAGAGAGAGAGAGAGAGAGAGAGAGAGAGAGAGGGGGGGGAGAGGGGTGCGCTCATAAAAGTTAAAACATTTAGAGACCAACAACCCCGTTATAATGCACGTCTAATAATATAAATAATAAAATTAAAAACAGACAAAATGTTGAATAAAACTGAGCCGTGTGTCGCCAATTCGCACATCGGTTTGAATGATGTTTTTATATTTTTTATTTGCTCTCACGATCGCTTCCCACTGCCAGGGTTGCAACTGAAATAATAGGCTACGACAGTTTATGGAAAGCCCAAGTATAATTATGGCCAGATCTTGGTCCTGACTGATGGGGAAGTGATATTGGAGTTGTGATTTAAACGTCTACTGCGTGGGCTATTTATTTTTTTTGCCAGCTTTCCTTCCTGTTTTAGGAAGCAGCGACTGTATTGCATTTTCCCTGGAAAACCGAGTCTGTGTCCTTCATATTTATGTAGAATTATAATTTGCTCTTCTTATATATAACATGCGGCTCTGGTAGATGTTTGCGATTGGTCGTGGTGCGCAAACACCGCCTCTTTTATGTGAACGCGCGTGTCTCTAGATTGGACAAACCTGGGTTGACTGAACTAGTTGATAACCAGCTTCGTGATAGCCTACACATACAAACAACTTTAACATTGTTTCCCTTTCAAAACTAAGCTAGCTAGTTGTATAAACACTACCTTGGCCACAGGTAAGTTAGGTTGTTGTAGTGTGGCTGTAGTGGGCGACTGAACGGAGCTCTGCTGTCAGCCTCCTTCACTGTTTGAATAATGTCAGTAGGTTGGAGGACGTATTTCAGCGAGGCGAGACATCTTAAATCCAGTGTTTTAATCATTGCTCTGAACCCGTCTTTCTCAACGGTCTGTAGCGGGACCGGAGGTGGATTGCGTTCATAATGTTGCTCCGCTGCATGCTTGAAGTGACACGTCTTTAACGTTAGAACAGTAACGTTAGCACGGTAAGGTTAGCACGGCCGAGTAACATTAGAGCGACGGGCAACAACAGTGGCTAAATTATGTCCGATTTTTTTATAAACAAAAAACTTGGGAACAGACGGCTCCTCTCTTGAGCACACATTGTTCTGGTGTATCTCCGGTCTTTCTTCATCCTCTAGCTAACTTTCTTCTCGGTTCTTGAATGTGCAGTAGCGACAGGAGCCTCTCCCAGCTTAACAGACTGTTATGCTACCCGGCTAGCTAGGCTAGCAGCTATAATGTTACCCAGCATGCCATTGGGCGGTGAACATTTGTAAATGTAAAATTATTAGTGTTAGAAACTGTTTAAGTCACAAATTGTTATATGCTATGGTGTTTTATCCTTTTACAGGGAGTTAGTTGTGGGTTATTAATTGTTGTGTTATAAAGTTACTACCATAAGTGAGAAGGCTACGCAGTTAACAGGGGTCCCGGTGTTGCGACGGAGGAAAAAAATATTAATAAAACTGGATCATACCGTGGATTGGTTTATTTTGCTGATCCCCGATCCAGCTATTTTGTCAATATCGGGGCCGATATCCGAGCCTAATATCGGATCGGTGCACCCCTACAAAAAACCTTCAACTTACAGACTTTTACTAAAGTGACATTTTCAATGTAGGACTTTTACTTGTAACAGAGTATTTTTACAGTGTGGTATTAGTACTTTTACTGCAGTAATGGATCTGAATATTCCTTATTCTTTATTTTATAAAGGACAACACACATTAATTAACATTTCTGTATATGTGCCAGTGTTAGCCAGCTGGCTAATTTTCTGTCCTTTTCTGTTCTGTCCTGTCCAGATGATTTTAGACCAGATCAACAGGGAACAGCAAGACATTAGTATACTAATGTCTTGCTGTTCCGAAACAGTATACTGTTTAAACTATGCAGACAGAAGTCAACAAGACACCATACAGAAAGCTAGAGCAACAGCCATGCAAAGCTAGATGAATCAGCAAGACATTAGCACACTTACACATCAACAGTATAACAAGCTATGCAAGCATCAAAACCATGGTGAAGTTAGTTTGATGTTGGATATTCGACAGATATTCATTTTGAGGCAGGTATGGCTGCAGCCTGGAGCGTCCCATGTCATGCTGTCCCGTCTCATGCCGTCCTGTCTCATGTCGAGGCTGTCCAACGCTAAGTTCAGAGGGTCATAAATACGAAATCGCAAATTATTTTCCAGATGGAGTCACCAGAGTCACGGATAAGTTCTTGACCACGTTTGTTGCAATCAATTGAAAAACATTTAAACTGTAAAAGTAAAATTTTTATCCATATAGTTAGCTGATTCCTTGATGTTATTGTTGTGTCCCTGATGTTAACATACATTTGATGAAACCTGCATCAGCGTTGGTTGACATTTGTTAGTGAATATTAGCTAACGTTACCTAGCGCAATTTATGGTGGCAGACTTTGATGGTTTCTTTCTGTGATTTTCCTTAAGGTACACATCAGTGTCTTTAAAAAAAATAACACACCGCAGGTGACACGATGCACGGTGTGCTGTACCGACCATCATTGTCCCCTTTGCCCCACTTCAATATACAAGCCCCGGTGTAGGGTAAAGGTTTTGCAGCACATGGAGGTGCATGTAAAGAATGCCATTCAACATGAAGGTTACCGTATTTTCCGGACTATAAGTCGCTCCGGAGTATAAGTCGCATCAGTCAAAAGAAATTTTGACTGATTTTATTTTCTCTTTGAACTGTGGCGTTATGTGCGCTCACATACTGTCCATCACAAGCAGGGCTTTGCGTGTTTTAAAGAAGCCATCAGGACGCTTAGTGTAGCACTTTGTAAGCCAAATGTTCATCATTTCTTGATTCATCCACCCTTTCTCATTCACAGCCACGACAACTGTGGGGGGAGATTCATCTTTTGGCATGGTTTTCCGTTTGAAAATGACCATCGGTGGCAATTTAGAGCCATCTCCACAACATGCCAGCACCACTGTGAAGTGTGATTTCTCATGACCAGTTGTCACTATATTCACACTTTTCTGCCCTTTCTCTGCAACACTTTGGCCCATGGGGATATCAAACGTGAGGGGGACCTCGTCCATGTTGATGATATGATCTGGTGACACGTTGTGTTCAGTTACCTGCTTTTCAACAAACTCACGGAAACTGTCAACCTTGGCTTGGAAGTCTGCTGGCAGTTTCTGACACAATGTTGTCCGTGCTCTGATAGAGAGGCGGTTGCGTTGCATGAAGTGGTAACACCAAGAAAGCCCGCCTGCAAAGTCATTTATATTCATCTCCTTGGCAACTACCAGGGCGTGGAGACGCAACTGCACCGTTGACAAGCCTCTCCCGGCAGCACGTTGTTCAATCACCCATCTGTGGACTCGTTCCTCCAGCTCTGGCCACCTTGCTTTCAGCCCGCGATTAGCTTTCTTTGTTTTCTTCATTACCGGGGATTTCCACTAGATGCGTAACAGCTGCGGACCGGCTCCGCTGCGTGCCGGCTGCGTGCTGCGCCGTCCGTCAATACCCACCGGGTCCGGATTTGTTGCGGAACGGCTGCGTCCGTGACAGAGCTGTAGTCACGAGGACCCACAAGTTCTCGCGAATTCACGTAGAATAGAACCACAAAACCAAGAGGAGTAGAGGGGAAACGACTCTGTGCTGTGTTTTCAAGGTGTAGTGCAGGGAAATATGATCCGTCGTGAGCACGGTGTATTTTATTTTGAAAATTAACCGGATATTTATTTTGTTTCTGTGCTCGACTTCCTGTCCCGCACTATCTGCCGTGTGCTGAATTGCTGCGGAGCTCTCTGTCGTCCATCAAAAATAGAAGCTCTGTGTATCTGCTGCGGACTGACGGAACTGGGACGGAGTAGGGACGCAGACGTTCCGCAGTCTGTGGAAATACACAGATTGACTTTAATGGAAACATAATGACTCCGTCAACGTTCCGCAGACGTTCCGCATCCAGTGGAAGTGGCCGGTTAGAGTTAGAGTAACCTCTGCTTTTCGTCAGTCCCTAACAAGTTTCTCACTCACTCCAAACTTTCTTTCTGCTGCTCGATTACTGTTTTCGGCTGCATATTTGACTACCTGCAGTTTGTAATCTGCAGAATAGGATTTTGTTTTTGGGGGCATTTTGTTTGTGTTCAGTTTTTCTCAGTTGTCTTTAAGTTAACGATTTTTCAGTTTTCAGTTGTTTTGATTTAACTTTTTCAGGGGTAGGCTACAGGAGCAGCCTAGTTGTCACAAGCCTAGAGCACCCTCTCGCGGCTGGGGACGGTAATGCTTTCTCTTGGTTCATGTCAGTCAGTAGTTTTGATATATAAGTCGCACCTGACTATAAGTTGCAGGACCAGCCAAACTGTGAAAAAACGTGTGACTTATAGTCCGGAAAATACGGTAGTTCCCTCCATCAGCTTTGTGCTATGCCATTATCATTTGTTTGTTTGTAACTACTGCCACTTAGTAAGCTTACTAATAGTAATGCTTTTGTCCCTTCATAGATTTCTTCATAACAAAATGCCACCAGGCCTTCAAGAGTAGCAGTGATCACTTCCACTGCCCTTTCTGCCTCAAGATCACAATAAAAAGGCAGGCTATACTGAGGCATTTGCAGATCTATAGGCCACCTCTCCATAACGCCCAGTTGGATGCAGACTGCAGAGAGATGGGCATCAATTCCCAGACAGAGGAGTGCAAAGGTCTGAAATCACGCTTAATTTTCTGTGGAGCTGCATTGGCTGTGTTCACTTAATGCTGTTAGTTGATTGTCAGTTTGATTGTCATTCAGGATCAGCAGGATCTGTGAACCTACCTCATCTCAGCACTGACAAACTGCCTGTACCAGAGTGTGTCTGTTTCTAAAGAAAACTATCTGTGTGTGTGTGTGTGTGTGTGTGTCTCTGGTACATGATAGTGAAATACAAGTACAAAGAGACCCAGCAGAGAGACCCCAAGACCCACCGCCAGAATCCTTCTTGCCATTCAGTCCTAACCTGGACAACCCTCCCTGCAGAGTAAGCCATGCAAAGTTGCCAAATATACTTTGTCCTTTTACTTCAGCAACATATCTTTAACAGCTATGTAAACTACATTTGTCCAAACTAATGAACTTGCTAAAAACGTTTTCTAACATTTCATTCTGATTAACTGGTACCAGAAAGAATCCTTTAACTGTCCATCCCAGCTATCATTTTTGGGCACCTTGGATTTGGCGAGGCACACGAAGGTCCAACACTGTGCTAAACACAGAGTTTTTAAAAGCTCAAGGTCCAAGAAACTCAGCAGAGGCAGATGACATCAATATTACTGAAGACAGACTCTCAAATGAATTGATGAATTTGAAGGTATCCTCCACATAGTTTGTATCACCCTTTATTTTGTTCTTTTCACAAAGGACTCTCATGGAATCTTTGTCTGTTATAGGCCTACAAACTGCAGGACAGTTGTATGGAAGCGAAGTGGCTTTTGATGCCGTTGAATGGATTGAAGGCCTAAATGTTAGTGGGGATAATACAACACATTGTCAACCCACGTTTACTGTATTTATTCTTTCCCTTGACCTACACAGGTGGACGCAGTGCGTACGCTCTGTAAGGAATGTGGTGTTGACTCTTGCGGTTCTAAGATAGATAGAAGACAGGTTACGTTGGAAGAGGAAGGCGGGGTGAGCTGCGGGAGATATATTCTGAGGATCGCCACCCTGGATTCTGCAGCCATTTCTGCCAACTAACGGTAGGATTTCCTGAGGAGGGATAACAAGGATCTGCACACACAAGAATACAAAAATAAACATGTTACACTCTTTCCAAGACTGTTTTCACACTTCACTGGGACAGACATTGCTGCAAATACAATTGCTTATCAGCAAGGCGATAGGGCATGAGAAACGGGAGGCTCCAGGTTGCAGCCAGAATGAATTTTTTAGTTTAACTATATAATCTGCATTTATTTTATAGACTGACATATATTTTTAAGTATTTTATTCATCAGTAGGATAGTCTGCATTTATCTTGTAGACATATTTGTTTTTGAAGTATTTTATTCATTTGGATAATTGCCATTACTGTTTAGTTAAAAAAACACCAAATATATAAAGTATTTTATTCATTAGCATGATAGTCTGCATTCATCTTACTGTTTAGTTAAAAAACACCAAATATATTATTCATTAGCATGATAGTCTGCATTTATCTTACGGTTTAGTTAAAAAAAAACACCAAATATATAAAGTATTTCATTCATTAGCATGATAGTCTGCATTTATCTTACTGTTTAGTTAAAAAAACACCAAATAAACCAGATCAGAAATGTATTTTGGACCTAAACTGTCAAAAGTATTTTGAAATCACCTTTGAGGAACAGGTAGCCAGTGTAACGATTTCAGTACTGGAGTGATGTGATCCACTTTCTTGGTCTTAGTGAGGACTCGAGCAGCAGCGTTCTGAATCAGCTGCAGCTGTCTGATTGATTTTTTAGGGACACCTGTAAAGACACCAGTAGTAGTAGTCAAGTCTACCGAAGATAAAAGCATGGACAAGTTTTTCCAAATCCTGCTGAGACATAAGTCCTTTAACCCTATATATATTTTTAAGGTGGTAATAGGCTGACTTTGTAATTGTTTTAATGTGGCTGTTAAAATTCAGATCTGCGTCCATCACTACACCAAGATTTCTAGCTTCGTCTGCTGTTTTTAACATTGTCGTTTGAAGCTGAGTGCTGACATTTAATCGTTCCTCTTTTGCTCCAAAAACAACCACCTCAGTTTTTTCTTCATTTAATTTAAGTAAGTTCTGACACATCCAGTTGTTAATTTGTTCAATGCACTTAGTCAGTTTTTGTATTGGACTATAGTCCCCTGGCGATAAGTTTATGTAAATTTGTGTGTCATCCGCATAACTATGGTAACTTATTTTATTGTTTTCCAAATATCTGAGCCAGTGGAAGCATGTAGATGTTAAACAGAAGAGGCCCCAGAACAGAGCCTTGGGGAACTCCACACGTCATATTTGTATGCTCAGATGTATAATTACCTATAGACACAAAGTAGTCCCTATTCTTTAAATAGGATTCAAACCAGTTTAGTACTGAGCCAGAAAGGTTTTCCAATCGGTCTAGTTATATGTCATGGTCGACCGTGTCAAATGCAGCACTGAGATCAAGTAATACTAAGACTGAAATTTTGGCACTGTCTTTGTTGAAGTGGATGTCATTAACCCTTGTGTTGTCCATCGGGTCAATGTGACCCGCACACTATTCCATGGCATTTCTCCACTGCAGCGGCCCTGGCCTTCGGGGTCAATGTGACCCATGCGTTATTCGATGGTATTTCTCCACTGCAGCGGCCTGGCCTTCGGGGTGAATGTGACCCGAACACTATTCCATGGTATTTCCCCACTGCAGCGGCCCTGGCCTTCGGGGTCAATGTGACCTGCACACTATTCCATGGTATTTCTCCACTGCAGCGGCTCTGGCCTTCAGGGTCAATGTGACCCATGCGTTATTTGCTGGTATTTCTCCACTACCGCGGCCCTGGCCTTCGGGGTCAATGTGACCCATGCGTTATTCGATGGTATTTCTCCACTGCAGCGGCCCTGGCCTTCGGGGTCAAAGAAACAAACCTCTTACTGTCCTACTAAACACTTTTATTACGCACACACACACACACACACCCCTATACATTGTACACACACATATACACTGTATACATTCGTCTTGTTGTTTCTGTCATCTATGCTGCTGCTGCTGCTTCTTCTTCTTCTTTCGGACCTTTGTACTCGGTTCAGCAGTCGGCATGGCCCGTTGTGTGACTCTAGATTGGAAGCTGCGTCGGGCTCTCGCCCTCGCGGCACGCAATGTCCCCCAAGTTGAAGAGGTAGAAGAGGACACAGAAGAAGAAGAAGAAGACACAGAAGAAGAAAAGGAGGAAGAAGAAGAAGACGAAGGAGAAGACAGCGACGACGACAGCGAGTCAGACGACGAATGGTCATCAGGCGGGGTGAGTCAGACGAGGAACGAGACAAACGCGACGACGCAGGAGAAGACGACTACGCCAAGGCCGACGACCGAGACGAACAAAGGAGAGGAGAAGAACGAGGAGGAGGAGGAGGAGGAGGAGGAGAAGAACGAGGTGCACTCGCAGAACCCCAAGAGGGTGTACGGCACAGGGGAGATGAAGACGACGAGGGCGAAGGCGATGACGAGGAGCGAGACGAGGAGGAGAGCTTAAAGGTTCGCCGAGAAACGGCGAATCGAATGGTCTCGACCACGATCATCCCCGTCGGCTCGACCTCGCCGCCGCGGGCGCCGAATACTAAGAGGAGGAAGAGGACCGACAAGGAGACGATTTATTTATTTAACAAGAACGAGAACAAGAACGAGAACAACGCCGACACGCCACCGCTCCGCAGAGCCCGGGACCCACAGAGTACGCGGCCGCGCGTGTTCACGACATACTCTCCGCGTTCGAGCTGTTTGTCACGCCGCAAATACTGGACAAGGTACTGGCCGCCACAAACCTGGAGGGCCGCAGGCGGTACGGCGCAGACTGGAAAGCGGTGGACGCGATGGAGCTGTGCGCCTACCTTGGGCTGCTGCTCCTCGCCGGCATGTTCAGGTCCCGACACAAGGCCGTAGCGAGCCTGTGGCACGAGGACCACGGCAGGGCCACCTTCCGCGACACCATGGCGCTCAAGCGGTTCCACCCGCTCTCCAGACTGCTGCGATTCGACGACCGCGAGACCAGAGCCGCCAGACGCGCCTCGGACAAACTGGCGGCCGTACGAGACGTGTGGGACACCTGGCTGCGGCGGCTGCTCATCGAGAGGTGCCTCACCGTGGTGGGCACGATGTGCAAAAACAAGCCCGAGCTGTCTTCTCGTCCACGTTTGCCTTCACGCCCACCGTCACGCTGGTGTCCTACGTGCCCAAGAGGAACAAGAACGTGGTGCTGCTGAGCACGCTGCACACGAGGGACGCGCGGGTCAGCGCCGCCAGGCACGCCAAGCCCGACATCATCCTGCACTACAACAGCACCAAGGGCGGCGTAGACAACCTGGACAAGCTCGTCGGCACGTACAGCTCCTGCAGGAAGACGGCGCGCTGGCCCCTCGCCGTGTTCCACAACATCCTCGACGTGTCCGCCTACAATGCCTTTGTGCTCTGGCGAGAGCTCAGGCCCGAGTGGCTGCGCGGCAAGCTTGACAGGCGCAGGGCTTTCCTCAAGCGGCTGGGTCGAGTGCTCGTGACTCCGCTCATCGAGAGACGGCGGCGTCTGCCTCGCACGGAAGCGCCCAACGCGCTCATCAAAGCCACCACGAGCAGGGCGGCGGGGGCGGCGGCCGCCGAAGAGGACGGAGAGGTTGACGAAGACAAGGACGAAGACAACCACTGAGTCATGCTTTTGAGTCCTCTGAGCTTCCTGAGGTCCAATATGTAATACTGACCGCTAGTGTTTATAAAAGTTACTGCAGTACAAATTCAAAATACTGGAGTGAGTCGTCTACCCCGCCCCCTCCTCCCCAGACTTGAAGTTCACGGAGGTTGCCAGGCTGAGACCGCCGCATCCACAACAACGTTGCTAGATGATTGTCTCACATAGCCAGACATTACATCACAGCACAGCGGAGTAGCTAACGTTAAATGTTGTCTATATTGACAGTCATAAAAGCCCGTGCTCACGCGGAGCTCTGTAACCAACTGACAGACGTTGAATTACGGCAACAATCACTAAACACACTGCAAACTCACAGTCCTCTCTTTCCGATTTACAGCCCCCCTCTTGTGGCTTACTCACCGTTGTCGGCTCCGGGCGCTGAACTACACTTTGTAAACAGCCATGGGCTGCTTGCTTGGTCTTCCCGGTAACGTTAGCAGTTAGCAGGGTTAGCATGGTGGCATTAGCCAGGACCAGTCGTCATCACTTTACTGGCTGTGTCTCAATTGTTTTTGCGAGTAACCAACTCGGGTACTCTAGTGTAGCCTGCTGAACTAAGACCCACACAGGACACATTTACTTCTTCGGGGTTAGTTTATTTCTGTAACATTGGCAGTATTTTAAATTTGGCAGAAAGGCCTAAACAAAAATAATAATAATAATTTACACAAAATTATCATAAACATACGGCAGTGGCTAAGGACACTGACATAGAAAACACAAATAAAACAATATGAATATACCTTCACAATAAACTTTAGTTGATTCTTAAATGTACAGTTTGACTTAGAAAGCACTTACATTTCACAGAACACAGACTCTGAAAAACGGGCTTCACCAGGGAGCGCACAACGTCACACACTTGTCACACTGATGTCTAAATACAATAAAAAACACAAACAGTTGTTGTACTTTACCAATAACCATATAAACTAGCATAGGTGAGGCTTTATGCATGCTAACAATACCTTGCTAACACATGGAAACACTGGCGTCGGCCGCTACACATAAAATCCATCGACATCCATCCAAAGTCAATCTCATCTATAACATATCATCTAGTTAAAAGATGAACACAGATATCATTTTAACCTTTTGTACATAAATGTTTTTTTAACCAGTTATGCAATATTTACCCTTTTATTTCACACAATGTACTCAGGATTCTCCACCGTGCTGCTTCCCTGATCGGCCCAAAAGGAAAAAGAGAGCGACCAAGAGGCACAGCGCAACTCTTGGCGTGTGACACCGCCACCTAGTGGCTGGAATAACCAACAAAAAATGTATCTTCTGCCAGCAAACAAACAAACATATGCACATTTCTTTCATTTTTAGAATGCAAAATACATACTGAAACAAACCAGAAATAAATGTGATGGTGTTCAAATTCACCACCCGGCTACATTCTCCCCTGCAATAAATCAGCGTCCCGGATGATTATAAAACCTGATCTGACCCAATTACTCCCTGCATGGCTCTCTCAAATAAGGCATTACCCAGGCTTTTTCATGCCTGTGAGACCATCTCTGTGCGGACTGTTACTGCGTTACATGTGGACTTAGGTAAATGGAATGGATTGGAATGAAACCCTGCCTTTGTTTTCGTGCTTCTCCTGACAGCAGGAAATGGCACACTGGGACTCAGGCCTGTTCCCGTTACATGTTTATCCCTGACAGCTTCATCGGGAAGGACATCATCACCAGCTCCTAAATGTGAATCATCATCTGAACACTCGCTTTCACGAACACTTGTCTCAGTGTCATAAATGCCCACACCACTACAACCGAACTCATTCTCTTTAATGGCAACAAATCCTGTATCTTCCCTTATGTGCACATCAACCTGTTCTGCTGTGGGGTACTCAGTGACATCTTCTACCACTACAAATAGACCAGCTGACCTATGCCTACAGGAGGACAAAACACCTTCTTATTTTGAAGAGAGATTCTCTCAGCTGCCTTCTGTTCTGAGTACTCCCTAGCTCGCTCATGTGCCTGTTTCAACCTCTCCTGATGGACATACAGCCAGTCCTGCTTCCGGTCTGTAACATGCTCATGCCCTAATAATGCATCTACAGGGAGATGTGGCTGTACCCCAAAAAGTAAATAGTAGGGCGAATACCCTGTAGTAGAATGCGGCGTGACATTGTAGGCATAAACTTACTCAGGAAGATACTCAGGCCACCGTCTCTTTTTCCCTGGTGGGAGTGTCTTCAGTAAATCATGGAGTGTCCTGTTGTACCTTTCACACTGAGCGTTTCCCTGTGACCTGTAAGGAGTTGTTCTCGTCTTTTTAACACCATAGAGCTTGCACAGTTCTGCTAAAACTTCACTCTCAAAATTTCGGCCCTGATCAGAGTGTAATCTCTCTGGCACCCCGTACTTCATGAACCACTCCTTTAGCAAAACTTTTGCTGTTGTGTCAGCTTTTTGGTCTCTTGTAGGATATGCTTGAGTAAATTTGTAAACACATCCGTTATCACTAGGACATTTTCACGTCCGTCTGCAGCTTTCTCTAACACTGTAAAATCTACAGCAACAACCTCAAGAGGTCGGGAGGCTAAAAACGCCTTAACTGGAGCCTGGATTTTGGGCTGGGGCATTTTGGTCAGAATACATCGCTGACAGTTTTTAATCCAACTCTCAATATCTTCATAGATCCCCACCCAAAAACACCTCTCTCTGAGTAGATTCACTGTGCGCTCAATGCCCTGATGCCCCATGTTGTTATGTACACTTTCTATGACTTGTTCTTTTAAACAAGTAGGCAAGAGCAGCTGCCAACATTCACCATGCTGTGGACCAGTTTTAACTCGGTACAGCAACCCTTCTCTCCGTCGGATGCCACCCCACTGCTTCAGTAGCTGTTTAACTGGCCTGGACATGACCGCTCTATCCTTTTGGCTCGGCCTCTTATTTTGATCCAAAACTTCATAAACTCTTTTAGAGTGGGATCATTCTTTTGGAAGTCTATAAGTTCTTCCCGGGTATAACCTGGGAGTGTATAGGTGTTTCCCTGTCTGTCACTCTGCTCAGCAGAACATGCTTCTAGAGCACGGATCTGTCTTACCTTATAACACTCAAGACCCTTAGAGACAAGGCCCGGCTCTAAAGCTGTTCCTCTCCATACAACATTACATATAGCCACACAACCATCAAAATCGGAATCTGATGCACATTCAGGCTCCCCTGCAAACTCCTGCCGAGAGAGGGCATCTGCTGCAGCATTACTACACCCAGGTCGCTACTTAACCTCAAAATCAAACACGGACAGCTGTGACACCCACCGCTGTTCTATGGCGCCCAGCTTAGCTGTCTGAAGGTGGCAGAGGGGGTTATTATCGGTAAAGACCACAAACTTTGATCCAAGCAAATAACCCCTGAACTTTTCAGTGACCGCCCATTTTAAAGCAAGTAACTCCAGCTTCATGCTACTGTAATTACGGTCATTCCTCTCAGCATGGCATAGCCTGCGACTGGCGTACGCTTTCACTCGTTTAGTGTTACCTTGCTGCTGATATAACACTGCACCTAATCCGTGCTGGCTGGCATCTGTCTCAACTACAAAGGGACAAGTGAAATCAGCAAAACCCAGTATGGGGGCAGAGGTAAGCTTCCCCTTTAACTGTTCAAAGGCCTGACTGCACTCAGGAGTCCACATTGACTTAAACATACGATTCCCCTTAGCTACTTTCCCTTCACGCAAACAATGGTTGACGAGATGGTGCAGTGGTCCAGCAAGCTGCGAGAAACCATGAATAAACCTTCAATAGTAGCTACAGAATTCCAAAAATGACCTAAGCTCCTTGACACTGGAGGGGACCTCCCACTTCTCAACAGCAGAGATTTTACTTGGGTCTGTCCCCACACCCTGTGCGGACACCTCGTGACCAAGAAACTTCACTGTTTTCTGTAGGAAAGCACACTACTGCAGTTTTACCTTGAGGCCAGTCTCTGCTAGTCTCTTAAATACAGCTTCCAGCCTAACCAGATGCTGCTCAAATGTCTCTGAATAAACCAAAATGTCATCCAAATACACCGAGTATCTGGAAAACGAGGTCACTCATAGTAGCCTGCATAAGTCTCTGAAATGTGGCTGGCCCGTTACAGACACCAAACGGCATCCTAACATACTCAAACAAACCAAACGGTGTTGTAAATGCTGTCTTATGCCTATCTCTCTCATGCATGGCCACTTGATGGTATCCACTCGCTAAGTCTATGGTGGAGAAGAACTTAGCACCACTCAAAGCATCAAAACTCTCATAAATTCTCGGTAATGGGAAAGCATCCCGTCTTGTCTTTGAGTTGAGTTTTCGGTAATCAACACACAACCTCAGACTCCCATCAGTTTTCCTTACAAGCACTATAGGGGAAGCATACGCACTAGAGCTCTCCTGAATGATTCCCTTTTTCAGCAACTGGCTGATATGCTCCCTTACCTCACTGTACTGCGTAGGGGGAATACGCTTGTACGGTTGCGTCACAGGTGTGTCATCTGTAAGATGTATCTCATGCTTCACCTTATCAGCATGTCATAAATCCTCATCTTCAACTGTAAATACACCAATATACTGTTCCAACAAAGCCTTTAACTTTGCTTGCTGTTCTGGACAACCACCAGTCTGCAGCTGGTCAATGATAGACTGTGAATTAGAGGACTCTCCTGTTTGCTTATCAATACTGACTTGCTCGGTATCGGACGCGATCCTCTGAAACTTCACTTCGCACACCTCATCAGTCGAAACACTGTCTATATAAGTCAGAACTCCAAGCCTCGTCTTCGGCTTCAACCAGACATCCTCATCAGATATGTTCATCACTTGAACCGGAAAGGTATGGCTTTCTGAAGTTACCAATGTAGGTAAGACAACTAGACCTTCAGGTAACGGTGTGTTCACAGGCTCTAACACCAGTAAGGGGCCATTCTCATTTACCACCTTAAGACCCCCAGCCATAACTGTAGCCACAGATGATGCCGGCACATGGACCACATCTTTACCAGAGACCTTAGCAAAAGAGACCCTATCTTTTACGTCCGCTGTCTGAATTTTCTGGAAGGCTTCCCTCCAGCTAGAGTCAAGTTTACTTTCTCCGTACACACTAGCTCCTTGCATTTTTTTACAATGTTCATGCCTATGAGACCGGGCACCGAGGCAGAGTGGAATGCATCGTTAGTTATGAGAAATCCCCAGAAATAGTCAGACCCATAGCTTCAACATCAAGCTCCACATATCCCACATATGGTATATTCAACCCATTGGCGGCAGTAATCTTTAACCACTCAAATGCAGGATGAATTTCCTCATCTTTACCTGACAGGTGTTCCCTAAAGAAACTCTCTGACATTGTACTGACCTGGCTGCCAGTGTCCAGAAGACATGTTGTCACGACACCCTTAAGTTTCACTTCCACAGTCTTACACTCCCCAACTGCTCTTTCCAATATTCTACTTCTGTCCAAACTGCCTTTCTGTGAGCCAACTGTTTCCCCTCGGTTGGTTTGGCTCTTCACAACCGAGGGTGCTAGTTTTCCTGTGCTACAGGGGAATCAGTTTGTGTCTCATCCTGAACTCTTTGTGATCGGACACATGTCCTTGCTACATGTCCCACCCCGTTACACTTAAAACATATGGGCTTTCCATCTGGTGTGAATCTGGGTTGAGGTCTAGCTCGTGGTTTAGGCTCTGGGACTGTCCGACATGTACTACAGGTAGTCAAATCTTTCAAAGCCCCAGTCAACTCTGCCAGCGTTTTAGTTAGCTCCATGATCTGTTTATCTTGGCGAGCAACAGCCCTCTGAACTTGATCTAAAATGGTGTGTTGCTCACTCTCTGTTGTGACCACGGAGCACAGGGCTTCACTGACATCTGACTGAACCTGCCGGCTTTTGGCAACTCTGATGTAAGACCTAGTCTCCTCCATTTGCCACAGGAGAGCCTCATCCCTAATATCTAGAATACTGGACTCTGGCTTATCTCTAACCATCCTGCGGAGCTCCCGCCTAAGAGCTGCATCCCCCAAAACCTCAATGAACTGGTCTCTCACCACAACTTTCTCATTAGGTACAGAATCACTGGACTGTTTCATGACAGATTTCAAAAGCTGTGACAGTGCATGGGAGTAGTCACGGAGATCTTCTCCATCTGCCCGTTTACGGTTATAAAAAGCCTGTAAAAGTTTTGTAGCGCTGCGTTTTTCCCCAAAGGCATTTCTCAAATAGGAATAGAGATCACTGGACTCCACTGACTAACCTCCCATACACAGCCGCACCTCTTCTAATGCAGGGCCGCGGAGGAGTGAGAGTATGTAATCACAGTGCCCTCCTCTGGGATGTTCCCTGGTTCTTAGAACACTCTTAACCTCCTCAATGAACTCCTCCACAGTCTTCCCATCTTTCTCATACTCTCCACTAAAAGATTGGACCTGACGTTCCCGTGGAATGTAGACAAAAGAATGTGTGGGTGCACTGCTATGTACCCTATCTGTTCTTGCCTCATCATGCAATCTACTCAGTTCATCGCGTAATTTGTTAAGCTCTAGTATTTGTCCCCGAATTTCTTCCATGTGATCTGTACTTCTACCAGCTGCTTCGCCCAAGACTGGGGCTGACTGCCCATTGTCATTGGTTACAACTTCCTCATCACCAGATTCACTAGACATATTTGTAGGTTTTACCACTTATCACCTTTCAGTCCAAATGTATATAAAACAATGATACTAAGGAGACAGTCTCTAGTTGATGGCACCTCTGAACCTTCTTTCGTGCAACTGGGGTCAGGAGTGGAACCCTTCCAGGTACGGACGAGTCTGCTTCTCACATGCACACAGCAGGCGCCAGCTGGGAACCCCACCAGGTGTTTTTTCAAGGACCTGTGTATCCGCACCAGACTGGCCGTTGGGACTTGAACACTGGACACCACCTGCTAATCTTCACCACTGCCGTATTTTGGTTTAAAAAAAAGAAATTGAGACCACTCTATTGCCAATTTGCAGAGAAAAGATGTTCTCCTGCCACCCCGCTCCTGGTACCAAAATTGTGTAGCCTGCTGAACTAAGACCCACACAGGACACATTTACTTCTTCGGGGTTAGTTTATTTCTGTAACATTGGCAGTATTTTAAATTTGGCAGAAAGGCCTAAACAAAAATAATAATAATAATTTACACAAAATTATCATAAACATACAGCAGTGGCTAAGGACACTGACATAGAAAACACAAATAAAACAATATGAATATACCTTCACAATAAACTCTAGTTGATTCTTAAATGTACAGTTTGACTTAGAAAGCACTTACATTTTACAGAACACAGACTCTGAAAAACGGGCTTCACCAGGGAGCGCACAACGTCACACACTTGTCACACTGATGTCTAAATACAATAAAAACACAAACAGTTGTTGTACTTTACCAATAACCATATAAACTAGCATAGGTGAGGCTTTATGCATGCTAACAATACCTTGCTAACACATGGAAACACTGGCGTCCATCCAAAGTCAATCTCATCTATAACATATCATCTAGTTAAAAGATGAACACAGATATCATTTTAACCTTTTGTACATACATGTTTTTTTAACCAGTTATGCAATATTTACCCTTTTATTTCACACAACGTACTCAGGATTCTCCACCGTGCTGCTTCCCTGATCGGCCCGAAAGGAAAAAGAGAGCGACCAAGAGGCACCGCGCAACTCTTGCTTAACATGTTTCCTTAATATCTGAGGAGGCGTTGGTGTCATTTTTGGATTTATTACAGTACAAATATTACATATTGGACCTTTAAAACACTGGATTATAATATACAACATAACATTTTAAAAAATGTGACCCCCAAACCCTTTTACATTTTGGACAATGATTACAGATTTGGACAATAACACTTATCTCACTCGTAGTCCATCTTTGCAAGTCTTCCATGTGTATTAGTTAAAGCATCTGTGTGCGTTAATGGCTGTTTAGCTAAAGGGTTGTTAATGCAGTAAACCTAAAATGCACAAGTTATTTCTCTTGTGGCTCTTTTTGGCATTTAAAGCTTCCGGTGCGTTACCACCACCTTCTGGACTGGAGTAGTACTGACTCAGATTAGCATGTAGCTCAAGGAAACTGACTGGCTGCAATCAAATTTTGTGACATGGACTCATATACAGTATGTGGAATGGTGTTAACAAAAGTGTTGCATCTGGATTTAATCCAGATATGAGACGCTTGAAATGTGTGAGTGTAAATGAGACCTTGGTTAAGATTTGAGAAACATCCTCATCAAGGCAACACCAACACTTATTGTTGGGTTTAGGGTGGGGTTGGGCACCAAAACTCTGTACTTTTTAGGGTACCAACCAGATTAGGCCGGTACTACCAGGGACCAATTCAGGTAAAATCAATCTGTGTCAAATCTTGGTACCTGAGTACCAACACATAAGCGCAATCTCCTTATTACTCTCTGCATATTTCACAGATAGCGGGGCTCAGTTCTGACAAATGAAACTGTACTTATAAAAACAAACTGCCACTATGTCCACTAGCCTCTCAAAACATTGAAACAAACAATACATTTATAATAAATAATAATAATTGTTACTGTAATCTTAGCCCCCTTATCCTCAAATATTTATGCTACGTCCCTGCATCAAACATGCAGAATGGCATTCGCACAGCAAGTCTGTTGCGGTGTGGTGGCCCTGCATCCCGGCAAAGACTGGAGCGACTGAGCTGCCTCTGAACCTCTGAAGGTGAAGTCAGTTTCCCCAGGTGAAGTTTCAACACACGTTTAACTTAAAGTTAAATTTGTAATGAATGTAACGTATGCTAAAGGCGGTTCAGCAACAGCGATAACAGCACGTCTATTATGTTAGCAAAAAGTGAAATCGCTCCCTCGTGATTTCGTTTTGCTTTTAGTAAAGACAAGAACAGCTTAACACAACATATTAAAACCTGGCAACGTTTACAGAGGGTCGCCTTTTCGGTGGCGTTAGGTTACAACACACTACACAGTGCTTGCTGAGATCGATCATTTTTATTTGATTAGTTAAGCAGTAGCCTACTATAAAATCCACTTCCTCTCACATATCACGGCAATAAGGCTGCACAAATTAAACCAGGTGACGTCCTTTACTGTCAAAAAAAACAACAACAAATAAAATGGGATTAAGTAGGCTAGTCAAACATAACTGTTGCGTGCATGTAACACATCTTTTCTGATTTTATATTTGTTATAGGCTAGGCCTACTTATTAGCTACAGGGCCCTACAGTGTAATTTAGGTTAACCAGAGCTTTTCACATCTGGAGTTTTACAGGCCAGAGTAGCTGGAGATACAGAAAAAACAATACACAACACAGGCTACTACAATAAATCACCATACAACAGGAGCACCAGATTATTGATAGTCAGTACTTTTAGTTTGCAGGAAACAGAAAACACAGAGGTGATAGTGAAATTTTGTTAAAAGGTGGTTCAGAATTTTGGACATGGGACCTCATTTCCAAGATAGCCAGTGTGTTATTTGTCAGTGGAAACCGTTTAACCCGTTTCATCCAGTCCTTCTAGTTGCAGAGTTCGCTGGTGCTAGGCTAGCGCAAGTCAACGGTATATGCTAGCCTGGCACTAAAAACAGTCTTACCCACGCCACAGTACACCTGAGGCAAATAAATTATAGCGCCAGACTATTGATGTAAATGTCTGTGTTGACAGAATGTTAGAAATAAAACTATCCTTGTGTCACGGGGCGGAAGTGGACATTTTTATTTGGGCATGCTTTTATTGGATTGCTGTGTTTTTATTGTTTGCTGTTTTTTTTTTTTATCTTTTTAATTGCATGCTTTTATTCTGAAATGTGTGTGTGGTTTTTATTGTTGACTTCCGCCACCTGACACTGACTGAGGCTAATGACTCGCACCTGGGAGTCAGAAGGGGTTGATTGGCCTTAGATAAAAAGGACAGAGCAGGAACAGAGTAGCAGAGGCACATGGGAGAAGGAGGAGGCCACGGAGAACATGAGGAAGACCTGAGAGTATGAAGAGGACAGGAGGGAAGACACCGAAGCGTGACCGATCATACTGAACCGGCGGAGAAGCAGCCAGCAGGTCGGATGAAGGGACACGGAAAAAGAACCTAGGAGCCCTGAAGCTACAATCAAGAAAACGCCAACACCGACCACTAGCGGCAAAAGTGGGAGAGTGTAAAACCTCTCCCTCCCGCGTAAGTCCCTTTTTAGGCCGGTGTTGATGGTAGTAAAGTGTATGAAGTGGTAGCAGGTTCTAAGGACGTTTTACTGGCTAGAGTTTCTGTTACAGGTCGTGCCCCAAGGAAGGTGACCGGTACAAAGGAGGCTGCTTCCTGGCCGAGCCCTGTGGACATTTTAAGCCAAGACTCCTGTTCTGTCTGGACTGTTTTTAGTTAGATTTTTATTTAGTTTTTAGTTTAAAATCCTTTTAATTTTATGGTTATTCCTTTTAAATAAATCTGTTTACTCGTCACTTGTTTTAAATACACTGTTTTACTGCTCTCCCCCGGCAAAAAAGAACCTGTTTTTTAATAGTTGACTTTTAATGAATGTAGTTTTAAAGAGGTCCTAGGCCTTGAGAAACCCTAGGTGGCGTTGTCGGCCCCTTTCCTTTTTTTTTTTTTACCATTTTTAGATATTGGATAACTGTATTTTGCCGCCATACCCCCCCTCCCCCCGTTTATTACACTTGCATCTCAAAATTGCATTACATTTTGAGGGACTAGTTTCTCAGCAGCTGCGGAATTTTACTTTGCTCTGGTTAGTAGTACTGTGCCGAAAGAGCCAGAGAAACTTGCTGGCAGAAAAGTCACATAAGCTCGGAAAGCGCGCGCGCGTGCGTGCGTGCGTGCGTGCGTGCGTGCGTGTGTGTGTGTGTGTGCCTGTGTGCCTGTGTGCCTGTGTGTGCCTGTGTGCCTGTGTGCCTGTGTGTGCCTGTGTGCCTGTGTGCCTGTGCGCCTGTGCGCCTGTGTGCCTGGCAGAGTGGAATTAGAAAACATGGGCACGGCTTTCAAACGTGGCCATAGTACTATCTTGTTTATTCCTTTGTGCAATGTACTCTAAAGATTCACGATAAGAAAGGCAGACTATTCCATCACTGTCATATTCTTGTAAAATAAATTTCTTAGCTTTGAAAATCTGATAATCCACACAAATCTGTGTTTGTATAAAATCCTCCATGAGACCGCTGCTCCTCCACTAAAAGAATTCATATCTTTGGGCTCTGAAATAACGGCTCGACCACTAGATCTACAGTGCGAGGTGAATGCAGGATCCCTAAACGCAGGACAACATTTGGAATAAATGCTTTTTCTTGTGTGGCTGCTCGTCCGTGGAATATGTTGCCCACAGAGCTGATAGGAAACACAAACACGTTTGCAAGACCGACAAAGAAATGGCTTTTGTCAAATCAAATTTGTACACACGTGACTGGATATGTGTGTGTTCTGAGGTCTATAAGAGTAGATCTGAGTACATTAAAGGTGTGAATTTGACCTTTTTTATATTTTATGTGTGATATATGTATGTGTGGTGTAAGTGTGTGTTTTAAGGTCAATAAGAGTAGATCTGAGTACATGAAAGGTTTGAATGTGACCTTTTCTTATATTTTATTTATTTGGTTAATGTAAATTTTACTATTCATGTATGTATGATGTATTGTGTATTTTAGTTAAGATCAGCCTGCCCAGGGACTACAGTTGAAAATTTGATCTTGAGCTAAAACCTGGTACTATCCATCTCTCCCCTTGGGGTTAATGTTTATTGTACGCTGTCCCGGTTTCTTTAAATGAATAAACTAAACTACTCTGCTTCTGTAGCAATGAGTGACAGCGTCAGGTAAATAAACTTGTGTGATTGTCATGGAAACCGGCTTCCTCGGTAGCCTAGGTAATATCAGTCCTCCGCTGCCGTAGCCTACTACCACTACTACAGGGAACAAAGTATAACTATTGGATTGCGATGCAAAGAGTTTTATTTGTAACATTATTCTATCCACACAGACATTAAAATTGTTATTCTGGCGTTATTTATTTGCCTCAGGTGTACTGTGGGGTGGGTAAGACCGTTTTTAAATGGAAGATTGTAGCAGGTTGATTGGTCGCAGGTGGTTTCAATCACACTCACTCTCTCTGGACCAATCAGGAAGTAACTGCATGCTATATAGGCAGGGGGTTTGACCTCTTCTCTTCTTTGTTGCTGGAAGCACATTTCCGCTCTGGGTCCTTTCGCGTTCGCGGTGCAGTCACGGTTGTGCGACAGGTAATGCAGTGTTTTTATTTGTTACCTAAAGGCCTCGGTTGTGTTGGGATGGGCATTACAGCGTGTATTGTCTTTTGCAGTGTCTCCCTGTTACAAACCTGATCTTTCCTTTAACGGAACCGGGTTGAGTGGTTGAATATTTTAATGAACGAGTGTTTAAGTAATCTGCCATTTTATTGTAGGCTCTGTGTAGCTGTACTATCGGCACTGTCGGTGTATTGGTGCGAAGCTCCCTGACGGGTATGTATGTATGTATATCAGTGGTATCGCGTGTATTTTCTTTAATCATAAACAGTCACTGAATTTGGTTTGTTTGTGCACGCCAGGGTTGTAAAATTACTTCGCTTGTGCTGGTATCTGCACTAGCCCCTCCCTTCCTGCCACGCTGCGGTTTTGTCTCAACTGACTTTGGTTTCAACCACTGTCAACGGGTTGTAACCACACGAGCTCACGCCAGGCTCTGAATGCCTCGACGCGCCTTTCAGCGCCAGGATCTGTTGCCCAAAGTGTCAGACAGGGCAGTATTTGAGTGGTCATGACACTGACAATAGCTTTGCCTTTCTTTGGCTTGTCTGTGCTTACTAATGTGTATGGAGATTGGGGTTTATGTTTATGGGTTTATTTGTTAAATTATGATTAAGTGATTTTTGGTTATTTTATATTTCTTTTTGTTTAAAGTTCTTATAAAAAACTCATTTCTGTTGAAACTTTATGGTTTATTTGTTAATTTTGGTTATTTGTTAGGCTCTAGGCAGCTATTCAGACACCTTTGCTGCCTAGATTTGCCTTAGATTGAAGTTGTTTTTCATTTATTTTTGGTTTGATTCATTTTCCTTCCCCCCAATAACTGAATGTTCTTGCCGAAGAACCGAAGGTGGTGGTGTCGGTGTCCCGGTGGTGGTGTCTCCCTCCTGTGTGCTGTGTTTTTCCCCTTGGTTTATTTTGAGTTTTTCACGTGTGTGTGTGTGTGTGTGTGTGTGTGTGTGTGTGTGTGTGTGTGTGTGTGTGTGTGTGTGTGTGTGTGTGTGTGTGTGTGTGTGTGTGTGTGTGTGTGTGTGTGTGTGTGTGTGTGTGCTCGCTCACGTGTGACTGGGGTGATCCTTCCCTGAGACCCCACACCCTTTGACCCTGTCCCTCCACCGGTAAGGCCGCAGCACTTATTTCCCACATTTAGTGTGTCTGGTATTTTTAAATAGTATTTTATATTTGATGTTTTAGTAATTGTATTAATAAAATCATTGTTTTAACGGAACTACGTCTCTGGCTTCGTGCATAAATCGAACCTGTGTGCTTTCTGTATTTTGGTGATTTAGCTATTTAACTAGTCAAATCCTATTCTGGGGGTGAAATTCCCCGGGTGGCGTTGCCGGTGTCTTCCTTGGGTCTGGGTGTTGAGCGGGCCAAAAAGGCGCTCCACACCAAAAAGAGTCCCACTCGCCCCAGAAGGCTAGCATAAACCGTTGACATGCGCTAGCCTAGCACCAGCGAACTCTGCAACTAGGACTGGATAAAAACGTGTTGAAAACTGTCTCCACTGATAAATAACACACTGGCTAATTTGGAAATGAGGTCCTATGTCCAAAATTCTGAACTACCCCTTTAAACTACATCTTATTACAGCTTTGAGATATGTTTTCTCTCGTTTCTTCGTTCTAGGGCCCCATCTTGCACCTATCTTGTTAAGACCAACGCAGTTGTCAATTTCCTGTCCAGCGGCCATGTTGTTTAAATAGCAAATGCACCTGTGCCCATCTGGGTGCCCATGGGCGTGCTGGTCTTACAGGGAGGTGTGTTCAGGTGCATTCTAGGCGTATTGCTATCTTGAGGCTGCGGGGAGTGATCGCGCCATTGGCCAACAAAAACCTGGTCTAAAGTCAATAACACAGCATTTCATTATTATTTTAACAGCACATTATGGCGTTTTTCCATTACATGGTACCTGCTCGACTCTCCTCGGCACACTGTGCGTCCGCTCTCCATTGCAGATTTTAGTACCGCCTCAGCGTGGCCTTCCCCCGACTCATTTCCTGGTTCTCCTTCTCCGTAAACAACATGAAATCAATGAGAGTTAACTTTTCCTAATCCAGATTTCCCACCGTGGTCAGAAAGAACAGGGGAGACACTTTGTTTCTCTCACTAGGACTCTAGAGTCACTACTCGCTGCGGAGCTAATCGCCGTCACTCTCTCACTTCTCCCTCGCTCACCAGCTCCCCACACGCACACGGCGACTCGAGACACACACACACACACACACACACACACACACACACACACACAACCATCAGGCCACTTGTATGCTACGGAGAAAGCTCTGCGTGGAGCCTCCGGCAGCAAAAAAAAAACACCGCTGGCTAAACTATTTAAAAATGCCATCTGTCGCTAGCAATGCAGTGATCAGTGACTATTCTTTCCGACCAATCAGCAGCCTGCAGGGTTTTGCTCGCCTCAGCTCGCTTGGAACCTCGACTGAGGTGGTACTAAAAATAGTATCTGTTAGCAGGTACCAGGTACTTTTTTACGTAACGGAAAACCAAAAAAGGCGAGTAGAGTCGAGCAGGTACCATATAACGGAAAAGCGGCATTAGTAAAATGCTCCTAGGCTTGTGCACAGCGCGCGCACACTATGCTTGTTACACACACAGGCAGCAGCACACAAAAATGCAGAAGATTAAAAATAAAAATATTATGGTGAAAATCCACCATCATAATAGCAATGCGCCAAGGTACAAACGTGCCTGGCTTTTAAAGGGAATGAGAGATGACCCTCTGATTGGTTTATTGCACGTTACACCCAAAACACACCTATGAATTAAGGAAGACACTAAGTACAACCCCTTTGACCCTTTTTTTCACCGTTAAACTAGAATAAGTGGATTTGTATACGCCCTAAACGCACCTGCACCAGGTGCTTCACACCATGCCCTATTTTAACGATTAAAAATAGGGCCCCTAAAGTGTCTCTTCAGATTTGACTTGCAATTGAACTGAGGTTCTCTGGTCTCCTTCCAATCAGCACTGTCACCAGTCTCAGGTTCAGAAGAGTCTCCAGTCTGGTCTTCAGTCTCTGGCTGTAAAAGTGGATGTGAGTTCCTGGCTGGTTCTGGTCCTCCACAGTCCTTCTGTTTCCATGTGTTGAGTTTGTACTGATACACTACATAAATTCCCCTTAGACAAAATTCAAACAACATTTAAGTAGAGATCAGCGTCCACAGTTTACAGATTACAGCGTACAGAGCATAGACTAAAAAGGATAGAAAGGCCATTGAACGGTTTCCTGTGGTCATTTGATTGAACAAAATGGCAATTGTTGCAAGTTGTCATGGTAACAATAGGCGTCAGTGTGGCCTTAAACTGTGACGCTGCTCGCTTGGAGGAGAGCCGCCCAACGCAGGTCGGGACAGTTAGACCCAGTGACAACAGGTCAGCGGACCGCTAACGTTAGACCCACCCAGTTACCGACTGGCCATCTGGAATTTGGGCAAATGCCAGAAGGGCTGCCCTCTATGGGCCACTACTGATAACAATAATCTGTCTTTGGTTTATTTTATGCATGCAGCCAAAAATATTCAAGATTGTAGTGCAGCGAGCTGCGTGGGAGGGTTTCTCTCTGTACGCAGAGTTACTAATTTCAAAAGGTAAGTTATTGACACTCTATGCGTGTACTACCGAGGTTGAGCATTACTCTTTCCATGTTTTTGAGGAGCTGTTGTATTATTTGCTGTTTAAACATTGAGCTGTTGCATTAATGCTGAATGTGCCTTTAGTGGAGCATATCGTGTCGTAGATCTGCCGACACTCTTAGATGTTTAATTGTTGTTGGCATATGTCACCGACTGTAGCGTTCGTAATGCATCCCCTAAATTTTTTGCATTCTCTGTATGTTTTTTTTGGGCTTGTTTGGGTGAGGTTGGTGTGGTTTGAAAATTGGGCCGGTGTGTTGCAAATGCCAGGGCCGTTTTTTTGATACCAGTCCATCACTGGACCCAGCCCGCTGTTCAGCTCATTCTCTGTAACCGATGCAGCATGACATCACGGCGGAACCAGCCAGCCGGAGAACAACTTGTTGTTTGGCTAAGATTAGCTTGCTAACTCCGCCTTAACGTCACCAACTCGATACATCATTCACAGAAAACGAGCCGAATAAAGCTCTTGCTCGTGGCGATGGCAGTGTGCTTTGTGTGGATGAAGCATGAAGTTAATTTGACTCATTTAGCCTCAGCTCTGCGACTCGCCGAAAGTCGGCTTATGCTGAAGTTTATACGTTACCATGGCAATGGTACACATCAAAATGGTTCCCTTTCTGACCATTATGCTACGTTAATTTTAATGGAAATGGCCTTTCTATCCATTTATTTCTATGGTTCAGAGAGTTCCAACCTGGCTAAGATTAGGCTCGTTCGAGATGAGCCAGTTCTGCGCAGAATTGTTTACCGGTGATTGCCGCCCGTTAACTGCCGGTTAGATTTGTGTCCGATTTGATCCCGACTTGCTCTGAGGTCACGTACACGTGGGCAACGATAACCTCACGAGATCAAGGCGGCCGCAGGTTTGAGACGCAGGCAGCGCAGTTGCTTTTCACGGACTCCAAGACCCAGGCGGACCCAGAGCATGCTGGGAAATGCCTGGCGCTCAGCTGATCTAACAGCTGATTGGTTCAGAATCGACTCAACATGACGTTTTATATAAACATTTTAGTTTTTGAATTGCAGGGAATAGATAACTGCTATTTGTCAGATGTAAAGGCTTATTCTGTACAGAACACATTTGTTGTGTGCCTGATAGTGACGTTTAGAAGTCAGAGAGACTAAATCTGTTCAGATTACGGATCGTCTGGTCTGTTGTTAATTAATATCAGCAACAGATCGCATGTAGAGCATTTTGACAGCTACTCTGTACAAGCTGATATGTGTCTGATAACATTTCATCAGATCGAAATCGGACCACAGTGTTTCTGTCACTTCCTGTGAAGCCTGCTGGAAACGGCTGGAAACTGTCCGACTTGACCGCGGCTTTTTGTCACCGCGTCCTTCTGCTGCCGCCTGCTCTCGTCTACTTTACAGGCGAGGCGCGGTTCATCTCCAACGAGCCTATTCTCTGGCTGCTCCTGGTCCACACTGGAGCTCCACTCCTGCTGCTTTCTGATGTCACTAACACAGGAAGTAGACGGTTCCTCTCCTGTGTGTTGTTTCATGTGTTTTTTTAAACTTCCACTCTGTGTAAAAGATGTCTTACAGACTGAGCAGCTGAAGGCTTTCTCTCCTGTGTGAGTTATCATGTGTCTATTCAGGTTTGTCTTGCGGCCAAATCTTTGATCACAGACTGAGCAGCTGAAAGGTTTCTCTCCTGTGTGAGTTCTCGAGTGTTTCTTCAGATTTGAGTTGTTCTTAAATCTTCTCCCACACTCAGAGCAAATAAAAGGTTTCTCTCCTGTGTGGCTTCTCATGTGTATCTTCAGGAGGGACTTGTAGCAAAATCTTTTTCCACACTCGGAGCAGCTAAATGCCGTCTCCCCTGTGTGGATTCTCATGTGTGCCTTTACGCTTCCTCTCTCTGTAAAAGATTTCTTACAGACCGAGCAGCTGAAAGGTTTCTCTCCTGTGTGCGCTGCCATGTGTGACCGTAAATTTCCACTCTGTGTAAAAGATTTCGTACAGACTGAGCAGCGGAAAGGTTTTTCACCTGTGTGAGTTCTCAAGTGTGTCTTCAGAGTTTCCTTGTGGCCAAATCTTTTCCCACACTCAGAGCAGCTGAAAGGCTTATCCCCTGTATGAATTTTAATGTGTTCCTTTAGATGTTGCTCACAGCCAAATCTTTTGTCACACTGAGAGCAGCTAAAAGGCTTCTCTCCGGTATGAGTTCTCATGTGTTCCTTCAGATGTCGATCACGGGCATATCCTTTCCCACACTCATGGCAGATAAAAGGTTTTTTAACAGAACTACATCTCAAATCACTGATAGGAACTCTGCAGTCTCCAGTCTGGTCTTCAGTCTCTGGGTGTAAAAGTGGATGTGAGTTCCTGGCTGGTTCTGGTCCTCCACAGTCCTCTCCATCAGCTTCTGTTTCCATGTGTTGAGTTTCTCTGCTGGCTGGATGCTGTGCCTCTCTGTTCTCCTCCGGTTGACTCTGATGAAGCTGTGACGACTGAAGGTCGACGCATTTATGTGTTCTGACCTGTTGACGCCAGATAAATCTCTTGTTACAAACACAGCAGCTGTATTTCCTCTCTCCCGGGTGGATTCTCATGTGATCATTCAGATGTCCCCTGTTGCCAAATCTTCTCCCACACTCAGAGCAGCTGAATGTTTTCTTACATCTTGAATCATGTTGTTTCAGAGAGTTTAAAGCTGACTGAGGTTCTCTGGTCTCCTTCCAATCAACACAGTCATCGGTCTCAGGATTAACCACCGACAGCTGCTCAACATCTGCAGGAAACAGAATGAAGAAAAGACACATTACTGACTATCACTCAAACTAAACTCAAACCAATAATAATAATGAGAGGTAATTTGTATCGTCATAGATATGAAAACTTACAAATGTAGTCTAACAAACTGATACACAGTAGCATAGCTTGTTAAGGTCAGCTTGCTAAAACCAGCTACAAAATGGAAACATTTAGGGCTGTATCTAACGATTATTTTTGTCATTGATTAATCTAACGATTAATTTGCATATTATTCTAAAGATTTTTTTTTAACTGAACTTTGGAGAATCAGTATTTTTATTGAAGTACTTGACATGAAACTTAAAATGGCTATGACATGGATTTATTTTATCACTGGAATAATAGGCTATGCAGTTAAGATAATCACTGGCAAATGTATTTTTGCATCAGTGTGAGGCAAGGAAATTAACTGAAACGCAGGGCTCCAGCCTACGTAAATGGCCTGAAGTTTATACTTCGTTGCGCTGAGTCGTGCATTGGTGTGCGTTTAGCTCTTCAAGAAAATAGCAGGGCCAGCGTGTGTGGTAGAGAGTTAGAGAGTGATGGTGATTATCTTCACAGTTAGTAGTGACTCTAGAGTAGGGCTGCACAATATTTTGTTTCATCGTCTACATCGCGATGTGCTAGATAGAAAAGTAAACTTTCACCGTTCTCCTTTTATATGTTTGTTAGCAGCCAAGCCTTCCCCTTTAAAATGTACAATATGTAACTTTCTGCCACTAGGGGTCTCTCAATTAAAACAATGGATGGTAAACAGGGACTTCTGATGATGTTGGGAAGTTGCATGGAATCATGGGAGTTGTAGTCTTTATTGTTAAACACCATCCCCGAATAGAATGCATCTGTTCACGGACGAGTTTACACATTTAAGGTTATTCACGTTACGTTTAGTAACATTTATTCATGTCATTCTAATAATATAGCTGCATTTTCCTCAAGATAATTACGTTTTTCTTGATTTGATTTGTATTGGTGGCTGACCAGTTAGCTAGTGAGCCAGCAAACTAACATTAGCCAGCAAGCTAAAACTACACTATCACAATGTATTTCACATATCAATGTCACCTTTTTCAACACAGGGGCAGACAGGATTTGTTGTAACGTTACTCAAGGAGGCTGAGAGACGGGTGTTGGTAGGGATTCCGGGGGGAGATCTCCGGGACAGCAAGGACGCTCAATGGCCATTGTCGGCAGCAGAAGATTTCCCAGCTGCCAGGAATTATCTCCCCCTTCACTTTGCTTTAATCTTAACCAATCGTTTTGGTGCTTAACCCACCTTTTTCGAATTAATTTAGCTAACTGTAAAGACAGCCAAACGCGAAGGTGGAAGAAATTCAGGAGGGAGGAGATTTTTGGCACGAATACCGGTAGCGCTAACGGAGACATAGCTAACGTTACGGATGGCTTCTGTTGTGACTTTTTCCAGACGCTTCATTAAACTGCCGTTAGCACCAGGCAATGGAGTTAAGTGCTGGCTGCTAGCTGACTGGGGGCTAACGGTAACTAGCTAGCCATTTGTCCCGGGGCTGAAGTCAGCGGTCATCCCGACTGAAGTCTCTTTGTGCCTGGGGAGTGAGGCAGACCGACTGGGGTGTTCTAGCTGGCTAAATTAGCATTAGATCAATGGTCTATCTATACAGCTAACGTTAACGTTACTGGTGAACTTATTTGTGGGTTAGCCCAATGCTGTTAACCTCGGTCAAATTAATCATACTAAAAATAACTGAGCGTGTTGAAAGATGTTGTAACCTCATAATGTTACCCACCAAGCATTAGCATTAACGTTAGCTACTTATAAACCAGCACATTGTAGTAATGTTAAGCTGGATCGATATTGAAATGTATCAATAAATAAGGTCTCTGTTGTATTACTGTGTTGCAAAGTGTCATGTAATTAATCACAAAATTATGCTGTGAGGCAAAAAAAAGCATTACGTTACGGGTATTTCTTTCTGTGACGTACGCATCATCTGGGTGCCCATGTTCTGACAGAAGTTACTGTTCGTACCTCTCTTAAGTAAATTAAGAGAGTTTGGTTTTTTAACATAATTGTGTGTGCAGCAGTGCCCCCTTTTGGCTTACCAGCAGCAGAAGCTTTAGTTTAAATTTCACTTTCAGTTGTAAATTTCCATCAGAATTAGAGATTCACCAATTTTCTAGGCCGATTCCGATTTTTCATTGAGTTTGACCTGACGATACCAATTTTAGCCGAATCTGATTTCCTTTTCTCCAACCACTTTACAGCACACACAAATATTTATTTTCTTTCTTTAATAGAACATTTTACATAGAATAGATTTGTTTTAGATAATCGATCGTTATAAAATAGAACTATATAAATTACTCCTGGTGTGGGAAGTTCACACACATCTAAAGTGCAATGTTATGGAAGAACCAATTCCTTCTTTTCACATCCAATATCCAACTTAAAACAAATTGATAAATTTAGCAAACTAAACTTCTGTATAAAAACAGGGAAAACAGGTAATGCATTTGTACAAAAGGCCGTCTATAAGCAGTGATTGTTAGAGTGCATGTCGGAGAATAATGTGGACACGCACTTCACACCGCGAGTGGGCACGCGTGCCACCCGGCAGAAAAGTGAGCGAAAGAAACAAATGAGACTCGCTGAGGGATAGCCTAACTAGCCAGTGGAGATTGTGTGACAACTGTAAGTCGTATAAGTTATGTTGTCAGTCCATTGTTAGCTGGTGATTTTGTTGTTTGTGTTCTTTACCTGCTAGCTAAGTTGGCTGCTGATTCAATATAACGGGGATTGTTGAACGCCCTTGCTCACGTTTGTATTTTATGTGCATTATTTACATGCTACAGTAGTTGCAATGCATTAAGATAATGTAATTAATAGTGGGTTTATTGTTATTTGCTAGCCTATCACTGATTCTTAAACTTTGGCAAAAACATGTCCCACTAAGAAAAGTGCCAATTCTGTTGGAAATTAATAACATTTTCATGAATAAAAAGAATCAAGGTTATAATCAGGGAGTCCTTTACACATATGTAAGGTTCTTTTGGTTTTATTTTTATTAATTTAATGATTATTTGCTGGCCCATTACCTACAAAATCAGTTGTCCTCGGATAGATTATCATTTCAACTTGATTAAAAAAAACAAAGTAATAATTGAGTTGAATAATATCTTTACCACATGAAATAGTACATTGTAATGTTTTATAAACTACAAACTGAGTTTTTAAGAATATTTACTATTATTCTGTGGTTGCTCAAAATGTGTCCCACATTCGTCCCCACCGTCAGATATTTATAAAAAGCAATAAAGTCAGGCAACTAAAAAGGTCAACTACATTCCTGAGGACCCCATTTTCAAACCTTCAGCTCTACTGCATGCTTCATGATCACTCAAGCTAGGGCTGGATGATTAATCGAAAAATTATCTAACCCAAAATTCAGAGCCTATAACCAACGTAATTTTACCAAGTCAGTTATTTCGGTCTTTTAATCCTATTAATATTTACGTGGCCGCCCACTGTGTGTTAATGTACTTTCCCCTTAAAACATATTACGTCCACCGCGTGTCTAGTCATTTGACTCCGCCCCATCCAGTCTGCAACATTGAAGCAACATGGAGGAGAACTCAAACACAGATTCAACTCAGCAACAGGAGCCGGAGCCGCTTGTACCAAAAAAAACACGCAGTGTCCGTCGTTTGGACACATTTTGGTTTCAATAAAGACGACACCGAACAAACTCAAGTCAAATGCAAACACTGCAGAAAAACTGTTATAGCGACCAAAGGTAATACCAGCAATCTATTTCAACACCTGGAGCGCAATCACATTACTGAATATGAACAGTGCATGGCTCAAAAAAAGAGAGGATGACAATCGCCAAGCAACAAGTGCCTCCACAAAGCAGGTGTCGATAACACACGCATTTACAAATGCCTCACAATATGAAAAGGATTCAAGAAAATGGAGAGAAATAACTGACGCCATTAGTTACTACATCGCTAAGGACATGGCTCCCATAGCTACGGCGAGCACAGTGGGTTTAAACAACTCGTTAAAACACTTGTCAGATTGAAAGATACACTGTGCCATTGCGACACTATTTTTCCCAAACTGCGCTGCCCAACATGTACCAAACATGTCATAAAAAAGTAGCTGCTGAACATAAGTCTGTTAAGCACTTTGCAGCCACATCTGATCTGTGGTCAAGTAGGACAATGGACCCATATTTGAGCCTTACATTGCACTACATTGACGATGAATGGAAGCTGCGCAACTGGTGCCTCGAGACAGCATATTTTCCAGTAGATCACACGTCAGAGATGAATATTTACCATAATTTTGTTTACAAAAAGAACTATTTTTAAAAGTTCTTTATTTTCTACATTTTTGGGAATTTCTTTTTTTACATTAAAACTTAAATTACTTTTTTATAAGACGTTTTTATTTCATTGTAAAATCTACTGTAGTAGATTTCAGTTCAGTTTGAAATATTTAATAAATAATATGCCTGTAGCGATGCGTCGATGTCAAATTTTTGCGTCGACGCTTCGGCACAGCTCGCCACCATAGACAATATATAAACGTGGGAGACCAAAACATTGCAGAATGGAGAACGAAACAGCAACCTCCTCACAGAATTCACAACAAAGCCCTGCAAAAAGCCCCAATAAAATAAAAAGTCCTAAAAAACAGCTCTCCCTAAATCATCGAAGGTATGGGAATACTTCAAATTTAGTCCCAAGCGTAAAAGGTGTCGTTATTTGCGCTCTCTGCTAAATTGAGTTGGCATACCACACCAGCACAAGCAATGTGGGAGCATCTGAAACGGAGGCACCCCATTCACTCGTGAAGGAGACAATAACGTAATAACGTTGGCTAAATTAATTTCATGTTTGCGTAGTGTGTTGTGTTGCTTGAGCTCTGTGCACTTCGGTGGTGCTAGCTAACTATCTTAGCTCTGCGTGCGGTTTGTTCGTGCTAGGCTGGTGCTAGGTTAGTAGCTAACATTAACGTTAGCTAGCTACTGGCGCCTAGACAGTTGTGTTTAGTTAACGTTAGTTATCATCTAATGTTGGCTTGAATCGTAACTAGCTTACGGCTGCAGAACACAGCTATCTATAGTAGCTAACGTTAGCTAACGTGACCGTTAGCTACTAACGAACAAACTGCACAGAGAGCTAAGATGTGTTGGTTTGCTTGGAACCAAAGTGCACAGCTGCTAGATCTAGCTAACGGTAGCAAACAGATTGCAGTAGCTTTGTACAGGAGAGATTTATGTTGGGACTGTAAAACAGAAAACAGGAATTTTATATTGTGTTAAACACTCTCAGGAATGTCTATACTGCACTGCACGGTATTTTTTTGCACTACAACTTATTAATTTTTTAGAGTTATGAGAGAGTTATGTTTGTACTGTAAAAGAGTAAACAGGCTGGCCTTTCATTTTGTAGAACAGTAAAATTATTTTATTTAATTTGTGTAAAGCAGATGTTTTGCTGTGCAAAACTGTTTAATAAAGTATATTAAGATTTTTTTGATATTTATTTGATACATTATGGTTTTTATTAATCGAGCAACAGAAAAATAAACGTTAGATTAATCGTCAGATTAGTCGACTAATCGATAAAATAATCGCCCGATTAATCGTTTAATAAATAATCGTTTACCCCCTTCCCTAATAAATAAGAATTCATTGCTATCTGTGTGTTTCCTTATTTTAGAATCACAAAGATAGGATAATATATTCTGCAAAAGAACTGCTAAAGGTTGAAGCTGGTTGGCATACCAACTCAACATTTATTTTGTTGTTACTTGTTAATAGTTTAACTTTATTTGTTAAATTATTGTAGTTGTGTGTTAGGTAACTTAGGTTTACTTATTATATTTAAGTACTTTAAAATTTTAATATATTGTTAAATTGAAATAATTTAGTAAAAAAAAAAAAAAAAAACTCCATTAAAAAAAAGCCTCTTATGTAATTTTTCAAGAATCGGTTTAGGAATCGGAATCGGAAAAATCCAAACAGCGCTCTGTTGCTCTGGTGTTTGTAAAATATTAAAGTAGAGCTGGGCAATATATCAATATTATATCAATATTGTGATATGAGACTAGATATCGTCTTAGATTTTGGATATCGTAATATGGCATAAGGGTTGTCTTTTCCTGGTTGTAAAGGCTGCATTACAGTAAAGTGATGTAATTTTCTGAATTTACCAGACTGTTGTAACTGTTCTATTATTTGCCTTTTATTACTTCATTTGTTATTATATCCAGATTACTGGGGATTATTTATCAAAAATCTCATTGTGTAAATATTTTGTTAAAGCACCAACAGTCAACACTACAATATCATTGCAGTATCAACAGAGGTATTTGGTAAAAAAAAATAGCGTGATATTTCATTTTCTCCATATCGCCCAACCCTATATTAAAGTTCAACAAAGAATGGTTCACATTAGAAAATGAACTTTCATTTTTTTGATTTCCAAATGGAGCTATTTATGTCATCTTAATAATATAAATTATAGAGTAGGTCTAGACCACACTCTATAATTTACAAAGATCCAACAATTCCCCCAAGAGCAAGCATTTGGTGCAACAGTGGCGAGGATAAACTTCCTTTAAAAACAGACAGAATGCTCAGACAGACCCAGGCTCAACTTACCTCAATTATAACTTGTCTCCTGCTAGTGCTACTACAGCAGTTTCTTTTTAAAAATAGGTATATGCATAATTTTGGGGAATATCTTTGTCTAACAAAATAATTATATTTTAATAATTAAAAAGAGTGGTGTCTCTAAGCTTACCTCGCACATAATAGACCTTTTCCTAGTAGGACACAGCACAGGTGTATTCAAAACCATTAATGATGGCTGCATTCCACTTAGGAGAGGTCCTGGTATTGTGCATGCTGACTCATTGAAATGGC
>NC_041337.1:2796528-2824028 GCF_004354835.1 Perca flavescens
ATATACAAGCTAAACTGGTATTGGAACTGAAATTTCCCTAACCTGATTGTGAATTGTGAATTGAAATTGAATCGATTAAGAACATCATTTGCACCCCACACGTGCAATAACAGCAGTGAAAAAAACAATAACTCAGAATGCAATAAAATAAAGCCCTGTGTCGCTGCGACTGAGCTGGTGGAGTCTAAAGAGGCTGGTTTTAGAACGTAAGAGACGTCTCCTGTTTCAACAGCCAATAGAGAAGTCAGCTGGTCGTGTGATGTGGGCAGCTGTTCTCCCCGTTGCTGTGTGCCTCTCTCCCCTTGTTTTGTCCCCACTGTGTCCGTGGCGTGTGTATGTGTGTTTGTCCCCACTGTGTGTTGGGTGTCTTTATTGGTGTTTGACTACTCTCCTGGAAGTAGGTCAAGGGGCGTGGCTGGGGATCTACCTCTCTGCGCAGACACTGACACTTACCTGCACAGCTGCTTCCAATTCCACTCAGCAAACCTGCAGTATATATTCCTGGGCTTGGCTCTCCTTGGCGCCAGATTGTTGCACCTACTGGTGTGGTAACTAGGCTCCCAAGTTAAAAATCAGTCAGCTAGTTTTTGTCTTTGAGTTGTTACTCTGTGTTTTTTGCTAACGTTCTTTTGTTTGTTCCTGCTCAGACCTACGCCGCGAGACCTGCTGCCGTGGTGGGCCTAGTGGCGGGCAGATCGAGGCTTCGTGAAACAATGAAACCGTTGAAGCAAATGTGCCATATTGTGTCGAGGCTTCGAAACAATCCGACACCCGTCTCAACGATGACACCTAGTGGTCACTTGCAGGTGTTGCTCTAAAACAACCTTGACAATGAGCCATTTTTTATTATTGTATTTTTCTAATATGTGAAGCTTGTAACCTGTAGGCTCCTCACTGTGGATAATGTTATTTTGGTCATGACAAAAGAATATTAATAAAAGAAATCAAGCCACAATGTCTCAATTCTTTATAGATTTTTATTCAAAAATATGAATGTCCCAACAGTTTATTATATTTCAATCATAATTATCTATTTATATATCTATATCTATCTGTGTATCTATATATGTATCTACCTATCAATATATATATCAAAAATGATCCGAAGCATCGAAGACAACACAGTGACATCCGGTGGTCAGCAGAAATGATAGCGGCTATCAACTCAACACAGCCAAACGAGGCTTATAATATCAACATAGGAGAGACAGAATGGACACATGCACATGACATGACGGAATTAAAAATATAAAGCCTATGTTTGAATATAACATAATAATATAAACTACTGTGATCAGGATTTGAATGTAAGTATGTTTAATTGGGCTAAATATGAATTCCATAAACTGCAGCAACAATGCCACCTTCTACTGCTGCGTAACATTACGTACAGATGTATGTAAGTAGGCTAATTTCCATTAATAGGCTAATCAAATAAATTGCAAGCCACACTCATAAACCCTTCGGTGCCTCTGTGTCAAACGTCCCATCACTATCTCCAACCATCTCGTTTGGATTACTGCGTGACAGTTGTGGACATTCCTCTGCCTGCCTGCCTCAGCCTCTATCCAGCCCAGAGCCGACCTACCCTGCGTTTACTTTCCTTGGACACCCAAAGAACTGTATATTCATTAAAATTAATTTTTGTTAATCATACTCCTAGTCCGTGTTTGTTTTTCTGTTTGCTGGGTCAGAACCATAGCCTAACAGGTCTAGTCTCCAGAGGCTGGTTTTAGAACGTAAAAGAGACGTCTCCTGTTTCAACAGCCAATAGAGAAGTCAGCTGGTGGAGTCTCCAGAGGCTGGTTTTAGAATGTAAGAGATATCTCCTGTTTCAACAGCCAATAGAGAAGTCAGCTGGTAAAGTCAGCTACAAGCTATTAAAAAAAAAGATCCTGAATCCATTTTGTTTCTATGTTACAAACTGTCAGCTAGTGGAAATGACCGAGTTTGTATGAGGCGCCATCAGGGACATTATTCCCAATTACCTTACACACGCACAAGTGAAATGCTCTCACACACACACACACACACACACACACACACTACTGAGCTGCTCACTTATCATATCCTGTGCAAAAAGAAAAGAAAAGCAAACTAGGTCATTTATATAAAAAAGGGCCTATGATTGACCCCAGTGGGACCCCACACAAAATGTTTGCTTTATGAAAAGATAACTTTTGATTGGGTTTACGATTACTTAAGTACTCTCGTAACCTGTAAATAACTGAACCTTGAAAGCCACAGGAACTTAGTTAAGTAAGTTCATGATTAACTTTATCAATGCTGATTCAATCCTCCAGTCCTCTCCATCAGCTTCTGTTTCCATGTGTTGAGTTTGTCCTTGATGAAGCTCTGAGGAATGATGACATATACACTGATGGGTTTTGAGTCTGGTGCACCAGTTGAATCTTTTGTCACAAACACTGCAGTATGAGTTCTCATGTGTATCTTCAAGTGTCCATTTTCAGTGAAACCTTCACCATACTCAAAGCAGCTGAAAGGTTTGTCTCCTGTGTGAGTGATCATATGGCTGGTTACACACTGCACGCGAGCGTGGCTTTTCTGTTGCGTCTCAGATGCGTGTCAGCTGCGTGGATTTTTATGTGTCCTACACACCAGAAGCGTGTCTGACGCGGCGCTGCTCCTGCTGCTAGACACAGGGAGGGCTGATCTCGGGACATAGTGCCGACAGATTCAAACTCTGAAAAACGGGTAAGTGGAATGTCTGTTTATAACAACTTAGTGTAGCTGTAAAGAGCCTATATAGCCTATCTGATGTTGGACAGTCACTCAGAACACACACTACGTTGTTATCTTAGCCTATCCTACCATTTATATATAGCCTACTGATTTGATTAAAGCAAGACAACGTTGGCAGTATTGATTGCAAAATATGTTACAGAATATTTTGTTCTGTATGACAAGTGCAATATTTGAAAATCTTTTCTCTGACATTTTGTATTACATTTATATCTACATTGATGTCAAAACCTAAACTTTCAAACATCAAGATGTCATTTATTAATATGCATTTGTGTCTAAATGACATATAAACATATTTTCCTATTCTATTTTGCCTGGAAACACTTCCAACACGCTCGCAACTCGCGTGAAAAATAGGCGCCGGTTCTATTTCTAGCAGGCACGCGTCTCAGGCGCGGCTCGAGCCGCGCGTCTCACGCCGGCAGTGTGTAAGCTCTAACCTGTTACCATGGGAGCCGAAATATAAACAGACACGCCACGCGGCTGATACGCATGCAGTGTGCAACTGGCCTATGTCTCTTCAGATGTGCCCTTTGGCCAAATCTTCTCCCACACTCAGAGCACTGTTTGAATGTTTTCTTACATCTTGAATCATGTTTCAGAGAGTTTAAAGCTGACTGAGGTTCTCTGGTCTCCTTCCAATCAGCACTGTCATCAGTCTCAGGTTCAGAAGAGTCTCCAGTCTGGTCTTCAGTCTCTGGTTGTAAAAGTGGATGTGAGTTCTTGGCTGGTTCTGGTCCTCCACAGTCCTCTCCATCAGCTTCTGTTTCCATGTGTTGAGTTTGTCTCTGATGAAGCTGTGAGGACTGAGCTTCCTCTTCATCATCTTCACTCTTCACAGGGACAGGAGTGAATGGGAACTTGGTGATATCAGCCTCCTCCAGCCCTTGAAGCTGCTCTCCCTCCTGACTGCTCCACAGTTCCTCCTGTTCCTCTTTAATGGGTGGGGGGGGCTCTGGCTCCTGCTGGTCCACACTGGAGCTACACTCCTGCTGCTCAGGGGGAACCTCTTCTTTAACCACCAACAGCTGCTCAACATCTGCAGGAAACAGGAAACACACATTGAGGAAAACTGGGACGTCAGACAAAACCAAGACAAGTGCACCATTCAACAACTTGCCTCTGTTAGTCAGTCCCTCCAGGATTTTGCGATGTCGCGATCGCAACAATTCATGCAAATGACGTACGTCGCCAAATTCACTTCCTTGTATCTGATATGAAGACGAGACGTGTGACTCAAACATCTCACATCTCACACCAACAAAAACGTAGAGCGAAAGACCGTGTAAAACATTTCAGACCATCCTGCCAATCAGTGTACACTGTATTATACCAACATTTGCAGCATCCTGAGCCTTTTTGGTAAGGTTACTAGGAAAACTCCGCCCAGAGTAATTTTATTCTCCCCACAACAAGTTTCCTTTTAATTTTTTTTTAGATACATTTTTTATTGTGTTTTCTTTACATTTAGAAAATACAACAATTGAACAAGAACAAAAACCCTCTCCCACCCCCCTATGCGGTCTCGGGGAAAACAAAAACAGAAATCACAACTTGCCTAGTGACTCTCCTCTAATTGATGCTGCAGTCATTTGGACTGATACTTGTGCTGCTGCGTTTTTCCATAAGTCTATAGTCTTTCCTTTTCATTTTTACACTACACAAAAAAAACTACACAAAAAAAAAACTTAGCAACTTTAACTGTCTCCTGCAACTTTATTGCAAGAAACATACAAAAGACATCGCAACTTTTATCGCAATTTTTTTACAAAAGCTCCCGCGAAATTAGGCATTTTGGGCCAAGATTCTCACTAGATATTTGGGAACCCCTCTGTTGTGCAATTTGTAGAATAGCTTCTCTTGATTTACACGATCAAAGGCTTTAGAGGCATCAATAAAACACATAAAAATAGTGGAATTATGCCTGTTATACAAACCTAGGACCTTATCCGTGCCGTGTTTAGGTCTGAGGCCGAACTGGTTGTCAGAGGTCAGGACAATCTGTTCCAGCCTATTCAGTAGGTCTGTAACAATATACGATATGAAACCGAAATTGCGACACTCATTCTCATGTCTCATTCGAATGGGTTAATGAACCACTGAAACAATTATGGAAACATTATTTTAAGGTACAAAAGATCGATCGATATTGAAATCAATCGCTCATCTGTTGACATTTCCGAATGCCTTCCTACAGTTGCTTAATAAAAGCGGGCTTTCCACACAAACAAACATACATGTGTCATTAGTATGAGATTTTAACTGTGTCGGGCTCGGGTTCTGCTCTGTTGGACGCGGGCCGAGCTCGGACAGAAAAATGCGGTCCGATCTGCATTCTAGTTGCAAAGTGGCATGTAATCAATGACAAAACGACGCCATGTGGCAGGAAAAAAAGTTGTATTACGTTTACTGAGTATTACTCTCCTCCACCCTTCCCCTCGTGGGTTTGGTGTATCATTACAGCCCCACTATTCAGTATAGTCCTCTCCAAGACATTGGATAAAATACTGGCCAGAGCTATAGGCCGGTAATTATCCAAGCTGTTAATTTTGCCAGCTTTGTCATTGATGATAGGTACTAATTTGACAAATAAAATAGAATCAGTTAGAGATATCTAAAATTCACTTCTGAAACTTTTTTATGCGAGAAATCAACTATGTAAAGCTCAAATATGGGCCACTTTACGAAAATGGATGGCTAATTGCAAATTTTGTCCGACTGTGCGTCGGAGTTCAGCGCCGGTGCTGCCTGTGTTGCTGCCTCGCCGCCCAGCCTGCCTTCCTTCACACACCCCGGCCTGCTATGAGGTACTTGGAGCTCCGTCACGACTGGCAGCCCACAGCACTCCATACCCACGCAAAGTCACCGTCTCTTGGGATAATAGACAACCAAATGTCCCTGCTCTGACAGAGCTCCAGGGCCTGAAACTCCCCTCTTCCTGCTAGCTAAATGCCCGGTGTATGTGAGTGAGTGCGCGGTCAGCGAGCTTGTTACACCAGGAATCTGTTACCACAGGTTTCAGTTAATCTTTTAATGTGTGTAATTATAATGTGTTGAGTTATTTAAACAAACGATTGGGGAAATACACGCTGCTTGTCCGCGAGTCTCATTGATAGAGCCTGCCTGCTCTCTCCTCTCCCTTTCTATTACCATTTGTGTGTATCCCGTCCCAGAAATGCTTGTTACTAATCCTAGCTTCTGGGGAGTTTACTCCCCGGAGTCCTTATGTTTTTTCCCCCAGTGTATTTCCTTGGAGAACGTTGGCACCAAGATCCTGGTTCCAGCTGTCGCCGTGGTCCTGCTGCACTCCCTGCTGAGCTCAGCGGTGTCCTGCAATGTCATGCTGCTTCCTGCTGAACCCTGCTACTTCCTGTTACGTCCATCCATGCTCTGCTGGGCCACGCTACATCCTGTAATGCCCTGCAGCGCCCTGATATGACATGAACTACTACGACTACCATTTGAAGTCACTGTTCCATTATTAATTTGACTATTATCGCCACTGTTCATCATATACCCAACCGGCCCGTCAGACACCGCCTACCAAGAGCCTGGGTCTGTCCGAGGTTTCTTCCCAAGAGGGAGTTTTTCCTCGCCACTGTCGCACTGCTTGCTCTTGAGGGAATTACTGTAATTGTTGGGGCTTTGTAAATTATAGAGTGTGGTCTAGACCTACTCTATCTGTAAAGTTTCTCGAGATAACTCTTGTTATGATTTGATACTATAAATAAAATTGAATTGAATTGAAGGTCCCAACCCCATTAATAAGGGAAAAAATTCCACTAATTAACCCTGACAAAGCACACCTGTGAAGGTAAAACCATTTCAGGTGACTACCTCATGAAGCTCATTGAGAGAACACCAAGGGTTTGCAGCGCTATCAAAAAAAGCAAAGGGTGGCTACTTTGAGGAATCTAAAATATAAGACACTTTTTTGTTAAGTACATAATTCCATATGTGTTCATTCATAGTTTTGATGCCTTCAGTGAGAATCTACAATGTAAATAAAGAAAACGCATTGAATGAGAAGGTGTGTCCAAACTTTTGGCCTGTACTGTATGTTTTCTTATTTGGAGTCATCACAGAGCCAGTACAACAGAGGTCACCATATCTGACAAGTAGCACCTGTCAGAATATGTGACCCCACTGTAACTACTTAAAGGAGTTAAACTTCAAAACAGTTATGTTACAGTTGTGGTAGTTATGTCAGCCCTTCACACTAATCTGGACACGTTTTCTGGCTTTTTTGTAAATATTTAAAGCTCCAGGGTTGTTGTTCGGACAGACCTGCCCCCACTGCTGAAAAAAATCCTAAAGGAAACACTGTGAATATGATTATTTTAAGTTTTAAATATAGGTCTAGTGTAAGGTTTTAGGTAGGTTATTACAAATGTAACTTGTGCATGCAGTCACAAAGAAATACATGTTTAGAAACATTTCAGAGAAAATGTACCTTAATATATTTTATTTACTTTCAGTTACTATGCCTGAGGTGGTTAATATGGTCCCCAGCGGTTTACTCTCCTTAGGAAGCAATAACAAACCGCGAATAATCATACAGCTTGCACCCGTGGATGTAATGTATTAATAGGCTCGTACGAGATGAACTGCGCCTCGCCTGTAAAGTGGACGAGAGCAGACGGGAGCAGCCGGAGGCGGACCCAAAAATCATCAGTGGTGGAATGTATGGAGTACATTTACTCAAGTACTGTACTTAACTTGAGGTACTTGTACTTTACTTGAGTATTAAATAATGTACAGCATTTTAATAACTAAAATAATGTAGAAGTATAAGGACAAATTTAAAAACATAGATTCATTTTGAGCATTTTTCCACCAGACTCCATTTAATTTAAACAGAAATGTTTTGATTATTAAACACACTTCATTCAAAGTGGACTGAAACTAAATAAAACTATCAAAAATCATCTTGGTTCATCTTTCCACTGTTCCAACAATCACCACTCTGGTTTGGTTGAAATAAACCCTTAATTCACCCATTTACATGTGGAGATATGCTGGCTCTATACACGCTAAAAGTCCTGATTATTTACATGGAGTCTGGTGGAGTTTGGTGATGGTGATTTCAGGGCTGTTTCATGTTAAACAAAAAGGATCTTACTCTTTAACAAAAAGCTCTATGTCTGTATGTTATCAGACACTGAGAATAATAATCTGAGTCTGTCAGTGGCAAAAACAGAACTTTTAGTTGATGGAAACTTTACCTTTCAATTAGGAGTTTAAACACAAACACAACAGGAAGAATACATCCACCAAATCAAGTCACACATAATCAGCATCTGGCCTTGTTTTATTTCATTTATTTGCATTTAATTGTTCCATATTCCAAAACATTTAAAACAATTGAATCATTGACGTTATTCTACAAGTCAGATAAATTAATCAGCTGTTTGCTTTTGATTGTCTGACTTTGTATTACATCATTAGTGTCTTTACTTTCAGTCTGAACAGACCTCAACAGATTTAAAACCACATTCAGTCACAGAAAATACAAACAGTGAATATAAAATGTGAGAAAGATTATTAAATGAAAGTCCACAAAGGAAGATAATATGATGTTCAACTACAAAACAACAATAACTTGAGAGCATACTATTAAAAATGGCCAACTTCCAGTTAAATGTGTTAAAATTATAGCCTTCTCTGCATTACAGGGCACTAAACACAAATTAACAAACTCCCTCTAGTATCGTATTGCTCACAGGTTTTCATTGTTTTGATTTAAGTTTGTGAGTATATTGATATTTACTTCTCCATATGGGCACACAAAGGAATCACACACCTTCACCACCTATTTGAGAACAACCATTTCATGTCATTTAACACACTCACACAGAAACATGGGGTTGGGAGAAAACAATTCCTTCAATGTTAACAACTCAGACTTAAAATTAAAGATAAAACTGTGACAGTTCAGGGAATTAGAGGACCCAAATGCAGAAAGCAGGCAGGCAGGAGAAGTCTGAGCAGGAAGATTTATTTGTCCAAAAAACAAAGGGAGTCCTGAGGGGGGCAGGCAAAAACTAATCCAGAGTGTAGAAAACAAGAAGAGGGAATCCAAAAAACAAGAGCCGAACAAACCAGAACTTGAGACCAAAGGAAATCCAGAGGAGGCAGATAGTCAAGGGGGCGAAAACTGAGGGCCGTGGACTTGGGGAACGAGGAAGTGAGGACAGAGGTCACTCGAAAATACGACCGGGTTTCTACTGATACAAATCTTCATGATTAGCATTAAGATTAAGATTTCTAATTGGTGAAGTATCCCTTTAAGTACACCTAGGTCATTGTGACCCAGACAATAACTACTAACGTACATGCTAGTCAACAGATGGTTTACTTCAAATGATTTCACCTTATTTCATCCTGGAGGGTACTCAGCATGTCCTGGTGTACCACACCGGTCACATCAAAGGATTATACTTATTTACTTTATTAGCTTTATCATGGCCTAATTAGTGGCAGAGGAGACACTATACATGTCAAAAGACCTTAATCGTTTTGGTATCACTGATCATATTACCTTGGAACATAGCAATGCACAAGTGAGTTTTTTAGATTTATACAGACCATAATATGTCCATCTCAGCTTTGCTTCAAAGAGAAAACTCCCCCGCTCCCTGACAGGAAACACCATGCTAGGCTAACTTCCCTATGCTACCTCCATCACATCTCCCTTGTTTAAACTAAAGATAGCTTTCAACCTGCACTTCCTGTCTCCCTGACACAGAGTGAAAAGTCTCCTCTCCGAGACTGCTGGGCCTAAATTGGGCGTAAACATGAACCCACTGTGTGTTGAATAAAATCCCATATTAATATGATTAATAGTGAATCTTGCTAAAGATACGTTACTTAGAAAGAAGTGAATATATGTGTGGGCCCTATAAAATATTGGGTGGTTGCATTTGTCTGATTTCTTGATTATAATTGATGATATGGCAGACATTACAAGACAAAACAATATCTAATAAAATATGTTTTTATTATTTTATTATGAGTGTACCTTTTCCTACCCCACAATATAATGTCTTCTATCTAGATGTTGATAAATGAATATTTTTGTTTGACACTTGATAAGTTTTGTTTGGACTTAAAGGCACAAACATTATTCCAGGTCACCAGTCGCAGGTTCAGAAGAGTCTCCAGTCTCTGGTTGTAAAAGTGGATGTGAGTTCCTGGCTGGTTCTGGTCCTCCACAGTCCTCTCCATCAGCTTCTGTTTCCATCGGAACAACACATTTATGTCTTTTGATTTTAGACTGCTGGGCAAATCTTTTGTTACAAACACTGCAGCTGAATCTTTTCTCTCCTGTATGGACTGTCATGTGTGACCGTAAATTTTCACTCTGTGTAAAAGATTTGTTACACTTAGAGCAGCTGAAAGGTTTTTCTCCTGTGTGGATTCTCATGTGTCTGTGTAAATCTCCACTGTGTGTAAAAGATTTCTTACAGACTGAGCAGCTGAAAGGTTTTTCTCCTGTGTGAGTTCTCATGTGTGAGCGTAAATTTTCACTCTGTGTAAAACATTTATTACAAACTGAGCAGCTAAAAGGCTTCTCTCCTGTGTGGATTCTCACGTGTTTCTGTAAATCTCCTCTCTGTTTAAAAGCCTTCTTACAGACTGAGCAGCTGTAAGGTTTTTCTCCAGTATGGATTCTCTCGTGTTTCTGTAAATCACCATTCTGTGTAAAAGCTTTCTTACAGACTGAGCAGCTGTAAGGTTTTTCTCCTGTGTGGATTCTCTCGTGTTTCTGTAAATCACATCTCTGTTTAAAAGATTTCTTACACACTGAGCACTTGAAAGGTTTCTCTCCTGTGTGAGTTATCATGTGACTCTTCAGATCTGTCATGCGGCCAAATCTTCTCCCACACTCAGAGCAGCTGAAGGTTTTCTTACGTCTTGAATCATGTTTCAGAGAATTTAAAGCTGACTGAGGTTCTCTGGTCTCCTTCCAATCAGCACTGTCATCAGTCTCAGGTTCAGAAGAGTCTCCAGTCTGGTCTTCAGTCTCTGGTTGTAAAAGTGGATGTGAGTTCCTGGCTGGTTCTGGTCCTCCACAGTCCTCTCCATCAGCTTCTGTTTCCATGTGTTGAGTTTGTCTCTGATGAAGCTGTGAGGACTGAGCTTCCTCTTCATCATCTTCACTCTTCACAGGGACAGGAGTGAATGGGAACTTGGTGATATCAGCCTCCTCCAGCCCTTGAAGCTGCTCTCCCTCCTGACTGCTCCACAGTTTCTCCTGTTCCTCTTTAATGGGTGGGGGTGGCTCTGGCTCCTGCTGGTCCACACTGGAGCTACACTCCTGCTGCTCAGGGGGAACCTCTTCTTTAACCACCAACAGCTGCTCAACATCTGCAGGAAACACATACAGAGAAATGTTGTGGAACTTTATCGTAACACCTGCATTGTGATTGTTATAAAGAAATACTGGTTTGGCTACTAGTCTTCCTTTTCAGCCTTGAAAAACTGTTGGAAAGGCTGTTGACTGACATATTAGGGCCCTCTCGTGGTGAAATAATGCTTCAACTTGAGCACAAAGTGGCGCAGTCGGTAATTAAAGGGACTATATGTAACTTTTTAGTGTTTCTGTCATTTTTCATATTATGATCTTAAATGAGAAGACTAACAGTGAAAAGAACGCTATTTTTAGGTAGTTTTTATTAGTGCCGTCGCACGGGTTTGATTTTTCCCGCGTGGTCACAGAATGATTTATGGCAGGTAGACGGCGCAACAGTAACACATTCTGAAGGGTCACAGATTTTTTTGTAACACCGGAAAAACCTGTGTTAGCGTATCCGATTTTTTCAGTCTTAATATCGTATCGTGCACCCCTAATTTTAATGCTATTTTAGAAGTTATCTGCTATAGTTATGGCTGATACTGGGGCAGGACCATCACAGAAAAGAAGGAAATTAAATGAAGATGAACAACTAAAAGCTAAAAGGGAAAGTGATGACAGGCGAAAACACGAGTCAACTTCAGTGGGGCTTTCAACAGATGGAAACAATTACGGGATTGTATTTGAACACAAAACTGCTTTGCTAGCTCCATCGTGTTGTAACTACGACATCTGCTGAAAAAATAATTGTATTCATTAGCATGATTGCCGTACTGTTTAGTCCAAAAACATCCAAAATACTGCACAAAAACATAAGAGGACCAGATGCAAGCTTTTATTTTGAAAAGTCAAAGCTCGCACCACGGACAGCACCAGCCGTGCAGGCATGAGACGGAGGGTCTCCAGGCTGCAGCCATACCCGACTCAAATATCCTTTCGTTCCTGGTGATTATTTGTAAAATTATGCAAACGACAGCCTTTTCAAGATATTTGAGAAGGAAGGAGTGGTAGCATGCAAGCTCCCAAATTGACGCTCGTCTGAGAAATGGAGTTTTGAATAATGTTCAGCTTCGGCAATTTTACCTATATGCTAAAATATACAATGACTGAGGAAGCCTAGTCACGAGTCCATAGCAACCAGTGTTAAATTTCTTATTACCATTTCATGTGAATACTAGTTTACTAGAGGAGTAACTTAGTATTTGAAGTAATGCAGGAAGTGTGCATTTAGTTTCCATGCTTATTGTGTTTCCACAACAATGTTAGTGAGTAAATCTACTGAAATGGCCACCACACCATAACAGAGGAGTGTAATGCGTAAGATGAGAATGCAGAGGTTTAGTCATGTATGTCATGGCAGTGAAAAAACAATGGATATCTGTACATCTTTGCCAAGTGCAAGTACAGAAGTACAGAAGGCATCAATTAAGGGTTGGGGAAGGTCATCCCTTTTTTCCATATAATTTTGGAGGGAGGGTCATGTCTATTTTGACTAAGGCCGGTTACACACTGGATGCATCGCACGAGCGTGTCAGCTGCATGGCGTGTCCATTTATATTTCGGCTACCATGTTAACAGGTTAGAGCTTACACACTGCCTGCATGACACGTGCGTCCGAAAACGCGTGCCTGCTAGAAATAGAACAGAAGCCTATTTGTCACTCGTGTTGGAAGTGTTTCCAGGCAAAATAGTATATAAAAATATGTTTATATGTCGTTTAGACACAAATACATATAAATAAATGACATGTTGATGTTTGAAAGTCTCTAGGTTTTGATATAAATGCAGATATAAATTTGATGATGCTGATTTTCTAATATTGCATCTGTCAATACAGAACGAAATATTCTGTAGCCTATTTTGCCGTCAATACTGCCGACGTTGTCTTTGCTGTAATCAAATCAGTATATATTTATGTTTAACATGATATTTCGTTTTATCAATGGGAAACATACGTGTGTATAGACTAGGCTAGCAGCAGCAGCGCCGCGTCAGACACCGCCGACATGCAGCTGACACGCAACAGAAACGCCACGCACACGCCACGCAGCCAGCGTGTAACCAGCCTAAAGATGCCAAAACTCCTCCGGTGGCCCCTTAAATAAATAATGAACAGTCCCTAACAAGAGACTTGTCAGAATAACAGTATGAAGTGGACTTTACTACATTCAAATGGTTCAAGTTGTGTGTGTCTCCGATGAACCGTGCATAAAACATTTTTGTCTGATCTGGACATTATTTGAGTCTTTCACTGTGTTTGGGTGAGACCTTTGTTGATGCAGAGCTAATCTAATCACATGTGGCTTCCTAATGCTAATGCTAGTTTAGTAGTACCTTTATATTTCTAGTAAGACTGTTGTATTTGGACAATGTTAACATTCTCCTATGTAAATGACATATATGTCTGTTTTTATTGCAACTTAATGGAGCAATCAGTGTTATTTATTTCCCCTAACAGTACATCCCTATATGTAACCGTCACCTATACAGTCCTAAGTGAATACCTATTCAATAATTGGTGCTTTCAATTTCGAGCAGGAAGTGAAGTTTTCCCCGGATCTCAGGATGCAGCCTAGTTTCACATTTAACGCATCAACATTTTTCTCAGTAAAGATATTTCTGATGGGCCTATCGGCATGAAATCTTCACCAGATGTCAGTAACAACCCAAGTAATTCAAACATACAAAGATATCAAAACAAGTAAGTCCATAAATTAAGTTGTGTGTAATAAAGTGAAATGACACAGGGGACAAGTATTGAACACACTTGCTGAAATTTATTTAATACTTAGTAGAAAAGCCTTTATTGGTAATGACAGCTTCCAGGCGCCTCCTGCATGAAGAAACTAGTCGCACAAATTGCTCAGCTGTGATTTTTGCCCATTCTTCCACACAAACGGTCTTCAAATCTTGAATGTTCCAGGGGCATCTTCTATGAACTCTGATCTTCAGTTCTTTCCAGAGTTTTTCCAATTGGATTCAAGTCGGGTGATTGACTGGGCCATTCTAACAGCTTGATTTTCTTTCTCTGAAACCAATTGAGAGTTTCCTTGGCTTGGCTAGTGTTTGGGATCATTGTCTTGCTGAAATGTCAACCCTCATTTCATCTTCAGCATCCTGGTGGATGGCAGCAGATTCTTATCAAGAATGTCACAGTACATTTCTACATTCATCCTTCCTTCAATTATATGAACTGGTACCATACCCTCGTGAGCATTATTTGAACAGTATTGTACTGCAAAAAGTAGTGTGCTGCCATAAAAATGGCGGGAAAAAGGCAATTAACAATGGAAGAGAGACAGACCATCATAACACTTAAGAATGTTGCTCTTTCCTACAGAGAGATTGTGAAGAAAGTCAAGGTGTCAGTGAGTACAGTATTCTTCACCATCAAAAGGCACCCAAAGAAACTGGGGGAAACTGTGACAGGAAGAGGTCTGGCAGACCCAAAGCCACAACAGAATCAGAAGACAAGTTTCTGAGAGTCAACAGCTTGCGTGATAGGCGGCACAGATTCAAGCACAGCTTAATAGTGGTCGTAATAAGCAAGTCTCAGTTTCAACTGGAAAGAGAAGACTTGGAGCTGCAGGTTTGATAGGTCGAGTTGCAGCAAGAAAACCATTACTAAGACGTCAGAATAAGAAAAATAGACTTGCCTGGGCCAAGAAACACTACCAATGGACTACTGAAGACTGGAAGAAGGTGCTATGGACTTATGAATCAAAATTTTAAATCTTCGGTTAATCACGAAGGATTTTTGTACACCGTTGCGTAGGCGAAAGGATGGTTCCTCAGTGTGTGACATCAACTGTTAAACATGGAGGAAGAAGCGTGATGGTCTGGGGCTGTTTTGCTGGATCCAGGGTCAGTGATTTGTACAGAGTAAAAGGCACCCTGAACCAAAACGGCTACCACAGCATTTTTGCACTGCCATGCAGTACCCTCTGGTATGAGCCTAGTTGGTCAGGGGTTCATCATACAGCAAGATAATGAGCCAAAACATAAGTCCAAGCTATGCCAGAACTACTTTAGGAAAAAAGAACAAGATGGTAAGCTTAAAAACATGGAGTGGCCAGTACAGTCACCAGACTTAAACCCCATTGAGCTGGTTTGGGATGAACTGGACAGAAAAGTGAAAGCAAAGCAACCTCCAAGTGCCACACATTTATGGGAACTTCTGCAACAGAGTTGGGAAGAACTTTCTGAAGAATATTTGATTTCCATTGTAGAAAGAATGCCACGAGTGTGTGAGTCAAAAATTTAGAATACATTTTGGTTTATAAATTGATTCCATGATTTCTTTTTTAACTTAAATTGTTCATTTGTTATATTCTTTTATTTCAGAGTACAATAAGACATTGAACTACATGAATTTCAATAAAAACCTGGAAAAATTGGGGTGTTCTAAAACTTTTGACCAGTAGTGTATATATATTCTCCCAGTGTGTCATTGGCTTGTCCAGATGTTTTGCAGCAAACTTCAAGCGAGCTTCCACATGCCTTTTCTTGAGCAGTGGTGTCTTGCTTGGTGTGCGTGCATAGAGGCAATAGTGGTTGAGTGCATTACTAATTGTTTTCTTTTCTTTGTAACTGCTTCTTCCAGGTCTTTCTGAAGATCTCCGCGAGTGGTCCTTGGTTCTTTGACAACTTTACTAAGTATTCTATGGACTCCTCTGTCAGAAATCTTGCGAGGATCACCAGGTCGTGGCCGGTTAATGGTGAAATGATGTTCTTTCCACTTCCGGATAATGGCCCAGTGCTCAATGGAACTTTCTGAAGTTTAGATATTCGTCTGAGCCATCCGTATGTTTTTCTACAATAAGCTTACGAAGGTCTTGGGACAGCTCTTTGCTTTTACCCATCATGAAATGCTTCTTGGGTGACTCCTTGGTAATGAGAAACTTTTTTATAGGCCATCAATTAGGAATAATCCATCTGATATTAATTTGCACTAATAGGGGGCAGGATTGCTTCCTAAATACTGACAGATTTCAGCTGGTTTATTGGCTTCCCATGCCTTTTTACACCCCTTTTTCTTCACGTGTTCAATATTTATTCCCATTATGCATAAAAAAAAATTGTTTGGTTCTGGTTGGTTGACAGTTGAGGTCATGGATCGATAGGGACTTTATTTTATTTTTTTATTTTTTTCCCAGTGGCAGCAAGGGATAGGTAAGAATTTATTTTCCTTTACAGTAGGGCTGGGCAATATATTGTGATATGACATAAGTGGTGTCTTTTCCTGGTTTTAAAGGCTGCATTACTGTAAAGTGATGTCCTTTTCTGAACTTACTAGTCTGTTCTAGCTTCTCTATTATTTGCCTTTACCCACTTAGACATTATGTCCACATTACTGACTATTATTTATCTAAAATCTAAGTGTGAAGATATTTTGTTAAAGCACCAATTGTCTACCCTAGAATATCATCGCAATATCGATATTGAGGTATTTGGTCAAGAATATCATGATATCTTATTTTCTCCCTATTGCCCAGCCCTACTTTACAGTAGCGATGGATTTTTTCATAACATAGCCTACCTGTTACTAGATGTACAGTTGTCGCTTAGTAAATTGAAAACACGTTGAGGCATCATTCACATGCATATTAAGTAGTCACATGTATCTGTTTTGGTCTTATAATACAGCCACAGGTTTACCGCTCCAGCGGAGAGGATGGTTCGTTTAGACAGTTTACAAGAGTTTGTCCAAAATTTAAGATTTGTTGCAAACTAAGATAAACAGTTAGACTACAAACTGACATCTTTCATTTTAGCTTGTTTGTAAAAAGTCGCTATTTGCAGAGTAGAGCTTTGTTTGCACAGCTCGGCGGACAAGAGTGGACAGTGCAGACAGAGCAGACTGAAATATCGGTTTCTACACGTTTATGCCTGTAAAACAGGTAGGTGGGTATTGACTTTTTAATCATGGAGGGTTTATTGTAGGCTACTTACAGTAACGAGTTTAGCGTTAATTCATCTGCACCAGCGCCAGTAAATCATGTATAATCTGTATCATTTCTAATCAGTTACATGTGCTGTGTGAAGTAACACAAACACATCGGCTCTGGTGTGTGTGTGTGTGTCACTGTTCAGAATCCCATCTATCTTCCATAATGTAACGCTTGTATCCAAATGAATTGTGTTGTGAAGTTGTCATTAGCTTCACTGCTGTTAGCCACCTCCATTGAGCCCCAGGGACTTGCTGTAACGTTAGAGCACTCTAAAGGGTGTTTACCTTTCATTTGATCGTGTCTGCTTGCTACGTTGCCATCCTCTTGAACGACATTAAACACAACATATAGTTCACGAGTGGTTTCATCTGCCCTGTTTAACGTGTTGATGCTTCCCGGCGGCGCAGTAGCGCTGTAGCTGGCCGGTGAGGCTTGCTTGTTCAGCGCCGTCCTCAAGCTGCTGCTGCTGCTGCCGTAAAACTGGACACGGCAAAGTTAAATGCCGCTGCGGCGACCTCTTCCAGCATTACTGGAGGACAACAGGCATCTTGCATCGCAAGAGTGCTGTACAAAAATGTAATTATAGTTCACCTCAAACTTTTTATTTGTGCATTTAATTCATATAATTTCTTCCCCAACCTCATAAAATAAATTTGGGTCGCACATAAATTGACAAGGTCGGTCGGAAACCGGAACCAAACAATTATTTTTGTTAGGCCTTATCATTCCACTTTATTACACATAACTTTTGTCAGGGACATACATGTTTTGATTTCTTTTTTGGGCGGGGCTTTTCCCTTTATTTCAAAGTGGATAGATATGAAAGGGGGAGAGAGATGGGGGATGACACGCAGCAAAGGGCAGCAGGTCGGATTCGAACCCTGCGCTGTTGCAGGACTCAGCCAACATAGGGCGAATGTTCTCACTGGGTGAGTAAGAGGCCACCCCATGTTTTGATTTCTTTGTATGACTGGATTACTTGGGTTGTTACTGACATCTGGTGAAAATTTCATTCCAATAGCCCCATCGCAAATATATTTACCGGGAAAATGGTTGACTCGTTCAATACTTATTTTCCCCGCTGTACAGTCGTACTAGGGATGGGCAATATGGCCTAAAATCCATATTGCAATATACATTGCAGCCTCTTGCCATAACGATATTTATCACGATGTATAAATTATAATAGAACCATTTCAGAACAGGTTACATAGACCTTAAGGAAAGCCAAACTGCTAAATGTATTTTTTTTTTAAAAGAGAAAGAAACATAGTATGTAGTTTTGAGAACATTTATTGTGCAAAACTGTAATTATACAACATAATGTTGCAGATAAATGAAATTCAAGTACACTAGCTGCAGAGACTTTAACAAAGAAAAAGCTTAGTATTGGGTATCTGTCCTTTAGTGCAAACCATTCTAAAAGGTACTACACTTAGTTAGTTTAGATCCTTGGTTATTAAATGCCACCCAAGATGCAGAGAACAGGAAAAACTGGTGTCTTTTTAGTTAAGCAACAGGGGTCTCATTTATAAAACTGTGCGTAGGATCCTTACTATAAATGTACATGCGCCCAAAAGCCAAAATTGGTGTACGCCAAAAAAAAGTCAGATTTATAAAACAGTGTGTACGCACACCTGTAAGCAATGTTACCTTTATAAATCACAGATTGACTACAAGTGTGCGTACGTGGATCAGCCTCTTATCCCGCCCTGTACACGCCCATTTTTAACCATAAATAGTCAGTGCAAAGCACCTCGTGAATGCTGATCAGTGTGTTAATGACCCTGAAAGTTGTTCTTTCGTTACACCGAATCATGCCGAATCATGACGACTGGAGGAGAAAAAGCAAAAAAACTCTCAGATGCTCGGGAATGCCAATTGAATTTAATTTTGGCCAGTTGTTGCACAGTGTAGGGAAACCGGATCTATAGACTACCTTTATTAATAAAATCTTCCAAAACAGCAGGCATTACAGCACTCGGGGAGAGCTTCGATATACCAGACCTATATAATAAGATTTAACAGAACTATATATTATATCCAAACAAGCCTTAGTGATGAAGTTGAAGATTATATATAATATTTATTTAAAAAAAAACACACTTAGCTGTCTGACATTTCCCTCTGGAAACAGCCGGTTTCACCCAGTGGCGAGGACCTGTATTTGGACTGGGATGGCACGGTTCCGGCGTGTTGCCATCTCTACTGGACCCAATTCAGTACATAGATCCAAGAGCGCAGCTATATTACCATTACAGCTATATTAGGGAATTTAAATCGGCATATGAGCCAGTCATCGTCATGGTCCCTGAAGTCTCTTTTTCTCCTGATTCTTCCATTGCTGTCCTCCTGCAGGGCCAGCAGGGCCATCATGCAGCATTACTCACGGGGTCACCGCAGTATTTATATGTTTAGTCTACAACTATTTGTGATTGTTAACACCTTGCTAAAATCACAGCAACAACTAGTGGTATCCCCCACCCGGAGATACAATCTGAAGACGAAAGAAAGTGTAATAGGCAAACACACTTTTCTTCATGCAGGTTTTGTTATGAACAGTATTAAAGTTCAGACTGATAACAAGGTCATAGAGCGTAACGATTGTGCGAGAGCTTAACGGCTGTATTTCCAGACTTTTGACATTTGATAACATATGCAGTTTTAAAGACCGATATTTAGTTATTTACACTGTGTTCTGCAGTTATCTAATGCTAGGGTATTTGATGCTATCCTGTATTCCATGCAGTCGGGCCATCTCCTCCCCCTGCGCTCTGTAGCGGACATTGTGACGGCGAGACAGCGCCGATTAAATATTAAGAACAAGTTCCTTCAACGCCCACTTAAAACAAACCTCAAGAATAGCCTTTTTCCATCTTCGTAACATTGCCAAAATTAGGAATATCCTGTCTCAAAACGATGCTGAAAAACTAGTCCATGCATTCGTTACTTCTAGACTAGATTACTGCAATTCCTTATTATCAGGTTGCCCAAATAAGTCCATTAAGACTCTCCAACTGATCCAGAATGCTGCAGCACGTGTTCTGACGAGAACTAAGAGAAGAGATCATATTTCTCCTGTATTAGCTTCTCTGCATTGGCTTCCAGTGAAATATAGGATTGAATTTAAAATCCTCCTCCTGACTTACAAAGCACTAAATGGTCAAGCACCATCATACTTAGAAGAGCTCATAGTACCTTATTGTCCCACTAGAGCACTGCGCTCCCAGAATGCGGGGCTACTTATGGTTCCTAGAGTCTCTGGAAGTAGACTGGGGGCCAGGGCCTTCAGCTATCAGGCTCCAGTATTATGGAACCAGCTCCCAGTCTGGGTTCGAGGAGCAGACACCGTCACCACATTTAGGAGTAAACTGAAAACCCTCCTCTTTGATAAAGCTTATAGTTAGGGACGAGGAGTTGAAGCGTCCACCTAACCCGGCCCACTGCTTCTCCTCGTAGTCATCAGTTTTTTTCTATACTGTATAATTAATAATCGAGCGAGAGTAGAGGGAGGCGGTCCAGTACAGCCCGACCCGGTTGGGGGGAGTTCTAGCCCGACCAGGCACCTCTCTTTAACCTGCCTCTCTTAAGTTATGCTATTACAATTCTAGACTGCCGGGGAGGCTGTTCCTCCCTAAGACACACTGAGCTGCTCTCTCATCTCTACTTGTTACTTTTGTATGCATCCTGTCCCAGAAATGCTTGTTACTAATCTAGCTCTGGGGAGTTTACTCCCCGGAGTCCTTATGTTTCTTCTTCGCAGAGCTATGCTCTGCGATTCTCTGCATTTCCCGGCTGCATCCTGCTGCGTCCTGCTGCATCCGCAGCATCCACCCGTGCTCTGCAGCGCCACTTACCACCCGCAACGCCCTGCTGTGATGTTCCTATGCACAGAGTAGTCAGGATCCGGTATAGGAGACTGCACTACTCAGTATGACACGATGTGCCCTGCTATGACATGAACTTCCACGATAACCTTCAAAGTCAATGTGACTTCTAATGTGACTGTTATCACCACTGTTCATCACGCCCCCCAACCGGCCCGTCAGACACCGCCTACCAAGAGTCTGGGTCTGCCGAGGTTTCTTCCTAAAAGGGAGTTTTTTCTTGCCACTGTCGCAATAGCCACTGCTAATGCTTGCTCTTGAGGGAATTACTGTAATTGTTGGGCTTTTGGAATTTATAGAGTGTGGTCTAGACCTACTCTATCTGTAAAGTGTCTCGAGATAACTTTTGTTATGATTTGATACTATAAATAAAATTGAATTGAAAATTGAATTGAAGTTTTGATTTAAGATTTGAGTTGGAGGTGTTTATGGAATAATTATCACTCAGAACAATTATCACTCAATTATCACTCAGTACAATCTTCATGATATGGTGTGAAGAAATGCGCGTGAGGCATTAATACTTAAACATAACATTACATAAGTAATTAAGAGTAGCCTAATCGTTATTCCCACATGTACTTTCTGCAGTCTGACTTCAGTTCACCACCTCACCATCTGCGTCACCAATTCCTATTTTGTCTCCAAAATGTGCGTACGCATGGGTCAGAGTTTGCGTGGAGGACCACTAGGGCTGGGTATCGTTCAGAATTTTTCGATCCGGTGCCAATTTCGATACCAATTCCTAATGATACTTTTTTTTATATGTTTTAAAATTCATTTCAACATCAACAAAAATACATTAAACACAAAGCTTTTATTTTCCACCTTAATTGTGAATCAAAACATTTATCAAAATTAAAAAAATCTTGTAAAACTGCTCACTCAGAGTAACATTAATAAAAGTGCCTTGCCTTACAAGCTCAGCCTGTCAGTCAGTTATCAGGGCAGAGAAACCACCGTTGTGGCTGCTTGTCTAAAGTGTAACGTCAACAGCACCACGACCGCTTTCGGCTCGCCATTAATATCATATCGCAGCAAACGCTGCCTGCGTGAAGTTTTAAAAAACTGTAACCACACTTGAAACCAACCGTGACTCTCTGTGACTTCAACAAAACTTCAGACAGTTTACTCCGTCCGCACCTCTCCATGTGTGCTGTGTGTCGGTCGGAGCTCCAGTCTGAGAGACTAGCCTTTTTTTTCTGCGCTCTGATCTCTTTTTCGGCCGAAGATTTTCGGTGGCCGAATATTCGGTGCATCCCTAATTGTAATGATTAGGACTGTAAAGTCTTGATGTGCAAATGTTTTTGAAAAAAGTAATCTAAAACTTATTTTTTGACTACAGACCTGGACCGATGCTGAGGAAGGGGTTGGATTCCAACACCTACCAGGGTGTTAACCTGAGACATAGTGACACTAGCCACATGATGGCTAACAAAGACAAACTTCTGGACAAGCTGTCCGACAGCATGGACAACAGATTTGGGGATGTGGGGTCTGGAATCCTGAGCGATACAAAGATAGTGAGCTTCCAACAATGGCCTGATCCAGAAAACAGTGCAGGTTAGTATCTCAAAGCAACTTGCATCAACTTTATGTAAGTAAGAGCAGTTTGATTTTCTAATATTAAAGAACAACTTTAATATTTGTCAAAATATTAAACTCAAGACAACATACACTTCTACTGCAAACTTTAATTTTATATAATTTCAGACTTTGGTGTCTCAGAAGTGGACAGGCTTACAAGTCACTTCAAGCCGATATTGAGGTCTTCTGGATATGATGTCGATCTGATTGCAGACCAGTGGACCATCATCAAGTCCTGCCACAGACACCGGAGAAAATCACCTGGACTAAAGTTAACAGGATGCTGAGGGAGACATGCCCTGACTTCCTGGACCTTGTGGATCTGGTGTTATGCATGCCTGCATCAACAGCAGACTGTGAGTGTGGGTTTAATGTAATGAAGATGGTGAAGTCTTATTGGCGGTCCAGTCTCAAGTGTGAGACACTGTCTGACCTGCTCTTTGTCCATTGGTCCTCCCCCTCAATCAAAGACTTTGACCCTAGCCCAGCAGTTGAGATGTGGCATGCCAGCAGCATACGGTCAAGGAGACCAGACCTCATGGAAGATGCAGGTGCATCAGAGGTGGAGGAAGAGGAGTGCAGCTGCTCCTTTTTTGTGGACTCAGATTAGCAGCAGTCAGTCATCACTAATAAAGGAACACAGGCATCACTGTGGTTCAGTGGTTAGCACTTCTGCCTCACAGCAAGAAGGTTTTGGGTTTGAACCCAGGTCGTCCCGGGCCTTTCTGTGTGGAGTTTGCATGTTCTCCCCCTGCTTGCGTGGGTTTCCTCCGGGTGCTCCGGTTTCTTCCCACCATAAAGACATGCATGCAACTAGGACTACAGTTGAAAATTAGTCGACTGGCTAACACTGGCACATTTACAGAAATGTTGATTAATGTGCATTGTCGTAATATAAATAAATCTTCTTAAACACTTTGTGGAAGATCGGTCATTAGGAGTATAAAACTCTGTGGCTTGAAAGGCTCTCTGAAAATGTATATGCTTGCTCTTTTTGTAAAAGTCTGCAGTCAGCCTGGACTCCAATTGAGACCCAGTTAAAATTTTTCCATAGAAACGTCTCAAACCACTCCTGTAGCAGTTTAAAGAGCATTAGTGCATTAGGGCTGAATTACCAAACCCCTTAATCCAATCCTTCACCTTACAACAGACCTTGGAAAACATCGTCAGATGCTCATTTGCCACACAGTGTCGACTTCCCCCTGCAACCTTTTTACGATGCCAAGTTGGCCGGGGAGAGACTATTGCTTATCTAAATTTGCAGAGCTAAGCTCTCCCCCAAAAGGTATTACCTCTTTCTTCCACACAGCATGTTCAGCCAGGCAGTGTCCCTACCGTTGATCACTATGCAGTCAGGCTAGACACAGGAAGGAGCCAGACTCTACAGCATGAAAGCGTTGTATAGCGATGCCCGTCAAGGTTACCAACGACATACACCTTGACTCCTCAAGCCCAGAGTGTTTGCTCTAAGAGATTGTGATGCTTAACATGATGGATAAGATGATGGTGTAAATTACAGCTTTTAAAAGGAGCAAACACTGACAGCTTCAGTAAGCCAACCCCCACTGACAACAGCTATCTGTGGACTCCCCCTTAATTCACACCCCTGACCAAATTATGACCAAAAGTCGCTCCTGCAGAATCAACCAGCTACCCATGCCTACCCTAGGTATCAAACCCCTGCAATTTTGCAAGCTTGGGACGAACAACCAACTGGTACCACACCAAGTTACTGTGATTCAGAGGATCATTTCCTCAGCCAATGCACCACCTGTAAATGCTTTAATGAGATCAAGTTATAGACTGAATTAAAGACAAACAAGCGCTGTTGCCGATGTGGAAGATCACATCAAGCAGCACAATGTACCCTGAAAAAGGCATAAAACATATGTAAAGTTAAACAACTGCAGATTCTACATAAAGACAACACTAAGAGTGTGATGGAAGGTACCGGCCTGGTTAGCTCAGCCACTGAAAACATTTACCTGGAGGAACATTCCAACTCCGCTGGTGTTCCCATAAAGGTCATCAGAGTCATCCTCCGGCATGCTGAAAACAAAATAGACACCTAGGCGGTCTTAGAAGATGGCTCAGATCATACTATGCTGCTGCTCCAGGAACTAACAGGAACTCCAAAAAAAACTGTACATGAGAACCATCTGTAAGGACATCCGGACTCTTCATGGTGCCTCAGTCTCCTTCCAATTCCCTCTGTAGGTAGCTAGCTGAACTTAAGTATCCGGTGGCCACCTTTGAGAAAAGGCACAAGCATCTCAAAAGACTTGCCTCTACATCCCTTCAGTCGTGTTTCACCCTTGCTGCCCTTGGAGCTGACCACCTTTGCTTTATAAGCCCTATGAAACCTGTGCGCTTAGGACAACCAGGAGGGCCAGCGGCAATCAGAACATGGCTGGGAGGGACACTTCAAGGGCCGGCAAAGACGCGTGAGTCACAGTTACAGCCTCAACAATGCCTTTTTACATCTTTCAGCCCCTTGTCAGTTGAGTTGTAGATAAATGTTGAGAAGCATTGGCAAGTTGACACTGCCTTATAAAAGTGGAATTGGGGGGCGGCTATGTTGAAAAGGCTTGTGGTAACAGCATAAAGTTTTGCAGTCGGTAATTAAGAGGCATAACAAGAGACACGTTGGAACGGAGTGTGAAGTGGACTTGCTTGCATTCAGATGGTTTAAGTTGTGTGCGTGTCTGATGAACTGTGAGTTCCAGTAATTTTTGTCTGATCTGGACATGTGTTTTGGTTTATTTAATTGAGACTGTTTTGTTGATGAAGAGCTAATCTAATCACCATGTGGCTTGCTCATGCTAATGCTAGTTTAGCTGTTCCTCTGTAGTTCTAGTAAGACTGTTGTATTTGGACAATGCTGGGTTTCCGCCATATACATGTGGCAGCGGCGCACTGATGCTCCTTCAGCGGTTTATGAAAAGTAATATTGTCATAATTACACAAATTTGCAGAGCCGTCTGCTCTACTAAACTCAAGCAAACATTAATCCGCTCTCTCTCCCCTCTGGCTGAGCAACTGGAACAGTAACAGGACGACATCACTTGCAAAGTCATGACAACCAAATAAACAACAGCGCAAATACAGCAATTTTTCAGGCAGATTAACAAATCGGGATGACAGCCACAACATGAAAACCGCATTCAGGCGGTACCGTGAAATATGACAGCTACAGTTTATTGGAAAATAGCGTTGTGGACACTGAATTTGACGAATCTACTGTATATCAGACCCCAGATGAGACAAGAAGCTAACGTTCGCGAACTCTGCAGTCCCTCTGCCTTTGACTCCACGCTGCAGGAGAAGTTATATTCCCCTGACTAACCTGCTGTATTAAATTACCGTTTAAAACGTTTTCCAAGTTAATGGGAAATGCATACCGCTCAAAACCAACATGAAAAATCGTAGTAATATTCTCTCAGCGTTTTGTTGCTAAAATGTGTGTAAAATGAGCGGTGATGTTAAATCACCTGTTTCAGGTAACGGCACAGTACTGTCTATTTGCTGTATTGTTCCGAGGTAATGGTCAATAGCTAATGAGAGATGCACATTGCAAAAAGTGTTATGTATCTGGAATTGTTTATTAGCTGTCATGGTATCTGTAAAACTGAACGGATTCACAGTAGTAACATCAGCATAAAACCTATTTTATTCAGATTTCTGTGAGAGAGGACAGAGAAGAGACACCAACATTATATCCTGGCTTGTAATGTAAGACATATGATGCTTTTGATAACCGATTGCAAATAAAGCAAACTGTTGCTAAAAAGAAACGTTACTGTTGACGTTTGTTTATCTAGATAACATCCCCAAAATCACCATCACCAACCCACCAGACTTCACGTAAATAATCAGTACTTCTAGCGTGTATAGAGCCAGCATATCTTCACATGTAAATGGTTGAATTAAGGGTTTATTTCAACCAAACCAGAGTGGTGATTGTTGGAACAGTGGAAAGACAAACAAAGACAGCTTTTGATAGTTTTATTTTGTTTCTGCCCACTTTGAATGAAGTGGGTTTTACAATGATAAAAGTACTGTATATTTACATGGAGTCTGGTGTTTTTTTTCATAATGTTCTTTTGAACGTACACATTCCACCAAAACAAGTTCCTTCACAACACTATTTTGCAGAGGCACCGCCCAAGACGATTGTGATTCCTTTAAAGAAATGCCAATAAACCAGAGTACGTTTTTCTCCCATCCAGGAATGCAGTGTGGACTAGCCAGACGTGTGGAGGAAGGTCTGGACGTAGACCGACACAGACTAGTGTAAAAGGAACCCTACTCCTAAAATAAAATAAACCAGGTTCTCTTGAACTTGAATGCTCTTGACTTCTGCAGATTTTTTTCCCTAAAAACCCTGCTAACGTTGTTCCTACCTTTCTCGTCATCATCTTCACTCTTCACAGGGACAGGAGTGAATGGGAACTTGGTGATATCAGCCTCCTCCAGCCCTTGAAGCTGCTCTCCTTCCTGACTGCTCCTCCGTTCCTCCGGTTCCTCTTTAATGTGTGGGGGGGGCTGTGGCTCCTGCTGGCCCACACTGGAGCTACACTCCTGCTGCTCCTCTTTAATAACAATCTGGCTTTTGTCGTCTGGAGGCAAAGCTGAAACAGAGACAGAAGTTAATGTCAGCTAAAGCTTAGAGATAGCAGGGTTTCCCCCAGAAAGGTTGTTTAGCTCGGTGGCCAGTGTGAAAATGAGAAAAAGCTGATCCAGAAAACAGTGCAGGTTAGTATCTCAAAGCAACTTGCATCAACATCAAAAAGCTATAAGACTCCATAGGGCCCTACATGAATTCAGTGCTACAAGCTAACTGGAGATTTTAAAATATGACTACGTCTAAGTACCGGTTAAGATGACTTGAATTGTCATTATGTTTTTGTATGTTGTATTTGTTCTTGTTATAGACACACACACACACACACA